>NC_092037.1:32022132-32102058 GCF_003086295.3 Arachis hypogaea
ATTCTGTTTCTTGAAGGAGGAAGAAGTTGGTTTGGGTGTTGGCTTCAAGTGTGGAGGTTTCCCTCTTCTTTAAAAAGAGAGAACAGCCACTGTTTGAAGCAAGGAGAAAATTTGAGAGTGCAAGGCACAGAGTTCTTAGAGCTACCTGAGCTAACAGTTTTCTCTTCTCCTTCAATGTATTCTGTTTTGTAATTTTTCTGTTTAATTTTGTCATGTCTTGAGTCTCATGGAAAAAAGGCAAACAGTGAGGTTTGTATGAAAAAGCCATAGAGCGGAAAAAGGCAGAGAGTGCAAAATTAAAAGAAAAAGCCATAGATGTCTTAGAGTTCCTTTGTTCATCTATGTTATGTTTCTTGATTCTGTGGGAATCACCTTGTAAGTTGGGTTAGAACTTTACAAGTTGTAATCAGATTGATTATAGTGAAATTCCATCATGTTTGTGATGGAGACTGGATGTAGGCTGTACTGCACTTAGCAGCTGAACCAGGATATATCTGGTGTAATCTTCTTCTCCTTTCTACTCCATTTCTGTTTCTACTACACAGGAGCAAAATCCAAAATTATCTCGTGCCAAGTGACGAGACAAAAAGAAAAGTCTCGTGGCTAAGGACGAGACAAAAAGAAAAGTCTCGTGGCTAAGGACGAGACAAAAGAAAAAGTCTCATTTGCAGTGATGAGATAAAAAGACTAAAAGTTTCCAGAATTGGTCCAACAAGTCAGCAAGTGCAATCAAGCAAAAAGGGGGCTAAGATTCAACCCCCCCTTCTCTTAGTCACTGAAACCATCAAGCTATGTATATATTGGCCCAGAAATTGAAGCGATGTCCGCGCCACATCTAGTAGTACATTGGCAGCAGACTCACAACTAATTCTAAAGTTGAGATTGAAAATCTTCAAGCTCAATTGGAGGAGTTGCACAGTTCAGGGACGCATGGGGGTGAAACTATTACAGAACTAGAGAAGAAACACGAGACTGCTTTCCATAACGAAGAACAAAAATGTTACTTATCCTTTAAATTTCAGCTTTTAGTCCGTCTTTTATTTAAATAACAAAAAATATTATTCATCTTTTAAAATATGATTTTGTTAGATAAATAATATTTTTATAAACAATATAAATAATCAATTTTAAAACTAACTCAATAAAATAAAAAAACATTTTACTTTAAATTATTTTTTAAACCTTAACATTAGAATAATTATCTGTATACTTAGTCAGTAGCGGAGCCACCTTTGTGGGAAAGAAGGCAATGGTCCCTCCCAAATCTCTAATTTTTCAGTTTAATTTTCTTTTAATTTTTAATTTTTCTCTTTTTTTAACATATATTTTTCATATTTGCCCCTCTCAAAAAAATTTCTTGCTCCGCCTCTGCACTTAGTGAATTAAAAATCTCGCCATTGTTAATTGTATACGAGTAAATCGAATCAAAAGAAATAACTATTCAATTAAAAATAATGAATATAATCATCTGCATACCTATTGATTTGAACATCTGACATATCTATTGTTTACATTATTTAATATTCTCATTATCTACTTATACTTTTTCTTTAAAATATTATCCTCTAAACAGTTTTTTAAATGTAATCATTTAATTTTAATAACTTTTTAATTACTAATTTTTTAATTTTTTAAAAAATCATATCTATTGAGATTTAGTTTAACTTTTATATCCTTCAATTCTCTTTTATTTTTGAACTTCCTATACTATTAAGCTTTAGTTACTTATTTTATCTTGAAATATTAAAAAATATTTTAAAAAAATATCCCAAACCAATTAAACACATACCACTATTTTTTTCTATGCACTTGTTTTCATAAATTTATTTATTTATTTTTTCTGTTAAATATTATTAAGTACACATCTAAAATAGTATTTTTAAAAAAAATTTAAAAATATATATAATATAATTTTTTTGCTAAAATTAAATAAATACATCTAAAATAACAAATAACAAACTGAATATTTTGTAAACATATCTAAAATTATCTATATTTATATAGCTATGATAGCTTCAAAATCATTCTTACAATAATGAAGCTTTCTCCCTCAAAAACAAACAAAAATATAAATTTAAAAAGACAGAATCTTTTACCACAAGAAGCTGAAAAATGTTTTTTCATAGTTTTTTAGTGGTGTCTTTCATAAAAAGTGATTTGGTTTTTTTTATATAATTTTTAATTATAATCAAGATACATAAAAAATAATAAATAATAAATAAAATATTTTTAAAATACATTCAAAACTACATATAATATAAATTTCTTTGATAAAATTAAATAAACACATCTAAAATAACAAATATCAAACCAAAAATTTTGTAAACACATCTAAAATTATCAAAAATCTTAAAAAGATGGATGTGAAGATATTAGTTACTATGTTTATTTAGTTATTGTTCATACATTGGCCCAACACTAAGGTCTAGGACCAAATAAGAAAAAGAGGCCCAATCCATAGATTGGCCTCCCCTCGCAACCGACCTCCATCCAAGAAGTCAGATTCTACGCAAACTCCACTAAAAGGAAGTCGGGAGTCAGATTAGCTGACAGATAACACTTATTCAAATAAGTAACTGCCCCTAAAATCTCTCAACCGACTTCCAAGAGTTAAATCTTAACCTCCATAAGATAAAGGGACGGTTATCCTCCTTAAAAGGTGGAACCACTCCAACGGTGGTTATGGGTTCACCACTATAAGTACACTGACAACCCTCAGGTATCTCTAAGTTCCCATACTCTCTAAACTTGCTTAGACCTTTGCTGACTTAGGCATCGGAGTGTCTTTGCAGGTACCACCCCCTTCTCCTTCCTTCGAATACAAGTCGGACGAAGGTCTCAAACGCAGGACCAAGCCTGAAGGCCTTCTTCCCAAGACGATTGGGCCAATCTCGCGAGTCCAGTCCATCAATCTCCGATTACCCAATGTAACATTGGCGCCGTTGCCGGGGACCCGAGAGATCATCCTTCGATGACGGACAACTCACCCGAAGATGGCCACGCCACGACCGATTCAGAACATGAAAATTTGAACACAGGAAACAATGATGCGGATATGGCCCTTCACCAGGAAGCGAATGACCAACACAAAGAAGGTACCTCTGGGTTAAAAAACCCAAAGATAAATTCTTCGGAAGGACGCGAATCAGGAAAGGAAGGACTGCCCCATGCAGCCAAACTAATGGAATTGGTCCACGACCACCAAGGATGTTTAGAGCAGCTAGAACAGGAATTATAATGATAACGAGAGGCAGAGAGGAACTTAAGGGAAGAGATAGAGCGACAAAAAGAGTTAGAAGAAAAACTCTTAAAGCTAGAATATTCCCTTATAAGCCAGAACTCTCGCAGTGACCAAGAAGATTTGTTCTTGGGGGGAGACGACTCGTTCAGTGAGGACATAATGAGGGCAAAAGTTCCAAAGAACTTCAAAAGCCCTTATATGGACCTCTATGACGGGACCACAGATCCAAAGCATCATCTGAGCAACTTCAAAAGTCAGATGTACCTGGCCAACGCTTCTGATGCCACTCGCTGTAAAGCTTTCCCGACCACCTTGACGAAAGTAGCGAAGAAGTGGTTCGACAGCCTCCCTCCAAGATTGGTCACGAGCTTCGACGACCTCTCGAGGAAATTTCTGATGCGGTTCTCCATTCAAAAAGACAAGGTAAAACACGCACCGAGCCTCCTAGGTGTGAAACAGGAGGTCGAAGAACCTTTAAGAAACTACATGAAAAGGTTCAACAAAGCGTGCTTGGAGATTCAAGACCTGCCCACGGAGGCAATAATCATGGGCCTAGTAAATGGACTCAGGGAAGGCTCCTTCTCCCAGTCCATATCAAAAAGGCAACCTACCTCCTTGAATGATGTACAGGAAAGAGCCGAAAAGTACATCAACATAGAGGAAAACGCTAGACTACGAGAGCCAAGTTGGCGGCTTGGGCACTATCACCTGTTGAAAGAGAAAGAGAGAGAGTCCAAGAAGAAGAAGGAGATCGGCGTAGAGAAGTCGAGGAGATATCACTCTTATAGTCCTCTGAAAGTTTCCCTAATCGATGTGTATAGGGAAATCTGTCATACTGAAAGGCTTCCACCCCCTAGGCCCATCAAGAACAAAAAGGGGGAGAGTCGTGACGACTACTGCGAATACTATAAAATGTATGGTCACCCTACAAATGACTGTTACGACCTAAAAAACGTGATAGAAAAACTGGCCAGGGAAGGTCGGCTCGACAGATATCTCGTAGAAAGGTCGGACAAACATGGAAAAAGGAAGCGAGATGATAGTAACCAAAGAGACCCACCACCACAGACCCCAGAGAGACATGTACACATGATCTCGGAGGGATTTGGAGGAGGAGGGCTCACTAAGTCATCTCGCAAGAGGCATCTAAAGCGGGTCTACCAGGTCAGGAGCGAGACTCCCGATCTCCCAACCATCTCATTCACCAAAGAAGATGGGCAAGGGATCATCCTTGGGCATGATGACCTGGTGGTGATAACCATGATCCTGGTAAATCCCCATCTCCACATAACCTTGGTGGATCAAGGGAGCTCGGTTGACATACTCTTCAAGCCAGCATTTGACAAACTAGGGTTGGATGAAAGGGAGCTAAAAGCTTACCTGGACACCCTTTATGGATTAGAAGACATGCCAATAAAGCCACTAGGATACATACCCCTCCACACGACCTTTGGAACGGGGGAAAAATCCAAAACTCTGAGTGTCGACTTTGTATTCGTTGATGTTGGGTCGGCGTATAATGCCTTAATTGGCAGAACTACCCTAAACCGGCTCAGAGCGGTGGTGTCAACCCTTCACCTTTGCATAAAATTTCCAACGCCTAAGGGAATAGCGACGGTGCGGGGAGACCAAAAATTGGCAAGAAAGTGCTACAATAAGAGCTTGAACCTCAGAGGAAAGGGCAAGAAAGTTCACACCATAGAGCTCGGTGGGGTAAAAGCTAAAGAAGAGCTGTGGCCGCAACAGGGGGAAAAACATGAAGAGGTTCAAATCGGAGAAGAGGAATGGAAAAATACTAACATAGGAGCCAAGCTAGGTGGAGATTTAAAACAGAGGCTGATAAAGCTCCTAGGATTCAACAGGAACAAAGCATCTCCATACACTTATCCAAAATTCCCACCAATGATTTACATAAGTATCTCTATCCTTATTTTATGCTTTATTTATTATTATTTTCGAAAACCATTATAACTATTTGAATCCGCCTAACTGAGATTTACAAGATGACCAAAGCTTGCTTCATACCAAAAATCTTCGTGGGATCGACCCTTACTCATGTAAGGTTTATTACTTGAACGACCCAGTGCACTTGCTGGTTAGTTGTGCGAAGTTGTGAGGAATGTGAGTGAACCATAGTATTGTGCACCAAGTCTCTGGAGCCATTACTAAGAATTGTTCGAATTATAAAAAGAGTAAATCATAATTTTGCCTATCAGCAAGCTCGCGGCAAATTGGAAAGGACCATACAAAATTAGGGAGGTCTTAGGAAAAGGCTACTATAAAGTGACCGAATTAAACGGCACGGAGCTACCTAGGTCATGGCATGCTTGTAACATGAAAAGGTACTATAGTTAAAAGCAAACTCCACTCCCTGATGTACTCTTTTCCCAACTTCATGGTTTTTTCCCAAAGAAAGTGTTTTCCTGAAGGGGAATTTTTAACGAGGCATCAAAGTGGGGACTAAGGGGCAACAAAAATTGTCAAAACCCTTGGTAGCAAAAAAGTACCTTCAAATAAAGATCTTTTTCCCATATCTCTTTACAAAATTCCTTTTTATGCTTTCACTCTCTACGAAACGCACCGACTTATGCTCGACAAAGTGTAAAAATCCCATGAACCAACCTAGATGGTCGTCAGGATAAAACGACGAGGTACAAGTCGGTGTAAAGAGGTTATAAAAGTAGATCATGTAGGAACTTGGAACCTAGTCGACTTACAAGTCGTAGAGTTCGAGAAGAATGAAATGCATCGCGGAAATAACCTAAGTTATAGAAACTCAATAGAAAATTGAGTACGAGGAATACCAAAAAAGAGATAGGAAAACCCATAAAAAACCAAAGGCAAAGACTATCCCCAAGCCTTCAAGAAAAGTTCAAGATAACTTAAATAAGGGACAGCCAGCCAAGGTAAAAGTTTTTCCGAAACAAAGGGTTTTCAACAAAAGAAAAAGATCAAAAAAGGTTTTCTCAAAACCTGAATAGAAAGCATGCAGGCCAACGTAAACATAACCTAAAACCCTTATCCAAAAAATGGTATTTTTAATTTTGTTTTTGGCCACAAAGGGCCAAAAAATGTGAAAGTACCAACAGCCACCACCAAAAACAATAAATATAAAATTGTTTAAAAAATAGGGGACCCATAGGCCGGGCCCCCATATAGCCTCCATAGATTAATTAGAAGAATGAAGGTCACCACCACCAAGAGGAAGATCATCGCCAGAGCCAGGAAGAGCAGTCGGAGCACTATCAGGACTAGGGAGAGAAGTCAAAGCAGCACCAATAGAGGACGGATCAGGATGATCAGAACCTTTCTCGGAAGCCTTCGAGGAACTCGGGGCATCTCCTGGTCGGGGAGGGGATTCTATTATCCTCTGTCCCTGAGTCTTCAGCTCAGATTCGGACACAGGACAGGGAGGAGAAACAATAGCCCCATCAACCACGACCTTATCAGGATTCAAAGGAGAGAGATCCAGGTTGGGAGCAATAACCCCGACCTATTCTTTAAAAATCCTCCACGCCTCCTCGGCCCCTTCAGCAATAGAGTCCTCCAGCTCCACGTAGGCATCTCGAGCTCTCACCAAATCCTTCTTCACCTCTACAAGGTCTTCGAACAAGCTTGTATAGCTATGCTCCGCCTTCTCCTTCAGACCCTCCACCATGGCACACTGGCCCATCAACTTCCTCTCCCTCTCCAGGATATGATCCCTCTCCTCCTTCAACTCGACGACCTCCTCCTTCAACCTCTTCTCAGCTTCTTGATATAAGAGAATCCTCCTTTCTAGCTCCTCAACCCTCAGGGACAAACCCAAAGAGCTGAGGAGAGTCTTCTAAAAAATATCCATAAGCTTAGTGCACACCCCCGCCGCCCTAACACTCCCCTGAACCAGAAAATTAAGGTGGTTTCGAATGGAAGCATCATCCATATTTATACGAGTATGAGGATAAATATAATTATGAACGAACTGAGGCGCATTAGACTTGGCCTCACCCTCAAAAGAAGAGCTAGACTCTAAAACCTTACGCTTCTTCTTCTCTGCCTCAGGGGAAGATCGGGGAGGAGGGGATGGAAGAGAAGAGGATGAAGAGGATATGACAATAGGATGGGTGGGGGTCCCTAAGTTTTGAGGAGAGGAGGAGGAAGGGGAGGAGGAAGAGGGCCAGTAGCCTTAGCACCACCAGTTCTGGCGCGAACCCTCGACTTGGCCTCCTGGACTCTCTGATAAGACTCCCGGAAAATTTTCTTCGCCGTTTCTGTAAAAAACCATTAGATAGAAAGTCAGCATGCAAGTTGGAGAAGAAAACTCGAAAAAAACTATCAGGATTGAAAATAGAATATAAAAATATAACGCTACCTAATTGGGCCTGCACAAAGGTCGGAGACCCCTACAGGAACTTTTTCGTCTCTAAATAAGGGGCTCTTCCCCATGCTTCTCAGAAGAACCCTACGAAGGCCGCCTCCACCTCATCCAGGTCATCCAACCCATATTTTTCACAGGGAGAAGACTCCGACCAGTATAAAGGAAAGCGAGGAGAAGAGTTTTGGTCCAGAAAAAATGGGTGGTGACCCTCTACAGATTGCACTTTAAAAAAAAATTTTGAAATCATGGAAGGATTCGTCAAAGAGGGTGAAAACTCTCCGGCCTTGTATGGCCCGGAAAGACACCCATTGCCGTTTGTTATTTTTCCCACTAAAGGGCTTGGTCATATGAAAAAGATAAAAGACGATCTTCAAAGAGGTCGGAAAATCTAGTGCATGGCTGACAAATTGATAAATTTTTAGAAAACCCCAAGAATTCGGGTGAAGCTAGGTAGGGGCAACGCGACAATGAGATAAAATGGCTATCTCGAAGTCGGAAAAAGGAAGAAAAACACCCAAACGGGTGAACAGACTGTGATACATAAAAAAGAAATGAGGGTCCGCATCAGAAGCCCTCCCAAAACAAACCCGGTCTTCCGGACCCGGGGCCACCAGTTCATACTTCGGCTCATCCTTATCAGAAGCACAAATCCTATGATGCGTGCGAAGGTCAGTGATATAGTCAGTATCCACAAAAGTTTCTTCCCCAAGAACCATAACATCCACCCACTGAGCAAGGGTCTCTATAGAAGATATCTTTTTTCAAAAAGGAAAAGGATTGTGAAACCTAAAAAGGGAAAAGAAAAAAGGATAAAAAATAGGGTCTCTAAGGGGCCTGGGGTTAGATCCTCAACAAAACAGAATCAATAATCCTACGACCAACACTCCTCTCAAAGCAAAAACATGCAAATAAAAGTAGTTATAAAAGAAGAGAAGAGAAAAAACTGACCTTTACTTTCAAAGGATCAAAAGTGCAACAGCAGTTGATTGAAGAAGAAAGAAGCTTTCTTTCAGAATAGAGTATGTAAGTGAGAAAGTTTTCAGAAAAGAAACAATGGAAGAGAGGAAAAGTATTTATAAGCACGTTAGGGGCATAAAGGTAAAACGACACAACCATTTAAGAGCTGCACCGTTACCAATGTAACCGCCCCCGCGTGTAAATGCTCAAACCTCTAAGAGACGCGACGTTTGATTAGACGCGACGATTAAAGAAATTTAAATCACATCGACTCCCAAAAATCACGTCGGTTCTTCAATAAGTCGGCTACAATCCCGAGCTGTATACTCGAGCCCAACTCATAAAAGGGCTTGGACTCGAGTAGGGGCACTGTTCATACCTTGGCCCAACACTGAGACTCAGGACCAAATAAGACAAAGAGGCCCAATCCATAGATTGGCCTCCCCTCGCAACCGACCTCCATCCAAGAGGTCGGATTCTACGCAAACTCCACTAAAAGGAAGTCGGGACTCAGATTAGCTGGCAGATAACACTTATTCAAATAAGTAACTGCCCCTAAAATCTCTCAACCCACTTCTAGGAGTCAAATCTTAGCCTCCCTAAGATAAAGGGACGGTTATCCTCCTTAAAAGGTGGAACCACTCCAACAGTATGGGTTCACCACTATAGGTACACTGACAACCCTCAGGTATCTCTAAGTTCTCATACTTTCTAAACTTGCTTAGACCTTTGCTGACTTAGGCATCGGAGTGTCTTTGCAGGTACCACCCCCTTCTCCTTCGTTCGAATACAAGTTGGATGAAGGTCTTAAACGCAGGACCAAGCCTGAAAGCCTTCTTCCCAAGACGATTGGGCCACGTCGCGAGTCCAGTCCATCAATCTCCAGTTACCCAACGTAACAGTTATCATAGCTTCAAAGCCATTCTTACAAGAATATAGCTTTCTCGCTCAAATACAAACAAAAACATATATCAGAAAAATAGAATATAATCTTTTACTAGAAGAGGCGATGAAGAATGTGTTATACATCCAAATTTTGACAGAAAATTGGAGTGCGGCGAAAATGGGAGGAGCATAGAACAAGAAAAGAGTGCGCTGCGACAGAGGAGCACAGCTCGAGGGAAGAGCGCGGCGAAAGAAGAGTGCGAAGTGGGTGAGGAGCGTGGGCAGGAAGGAGCGCGGGCAAGGGAGGAATGCGACAATAGAAGAAGAGCACAAGGCACTGTAGTGTTTTGAAATATTTAATGGATATTTTAGGATGTGTTAGAATTTTAAAAAGCTTAAAATTAAATGCTTGAAATTTAGTTTTACTTAAACTATTTTTTGAATTTATATTTTAAATTAATAAATATTACATCTATTTAGATGTGTTTGTTTTAATTTTTTTAAATTAATGTAACAAAAATTTGTTTAAAGAATAAATTTAAAAGATATCTAATCCTATTGCTAAATAATATTATTTGATTAAAATTTAATTAATACACATTCTTATTTTATAGTAATTTACTGAATTTAGTTTAAATTTATGATGATATAAAATTTCTTTAACTTTCTACTTACGTAATAAAACAGTTACGCTACTTTATTATTTTCTTCGCTCGTAATGGATTTTTTATTTTAATAAATAAATTAATTATAATAATTATCAAAATAAATCATTTAAAAAATATTTATTGAAATAAATAAATCTCTCTCTTATCTCCTTTATCGTATAAACGAGATAAAAGAGGTGGATACGATACGTATATATTTCGTTTACATTCATTAAATATCTCGTATAAAAAATTTGTATCTGTTCAAAGAAAGTACCGTTATCTCTGTGTTTTATTTATCGTGCATCAACTTCACGCTTTTTATCTTTTTATTTTAATCTCTTCTACCAATTTTTTCATTTATTAATTGCATGTTAAAAGTTTCGATTATTGATATTATTAATACTTTTTATTATTTTTAATTTTTTTTAAAAAAATACATATATCTCGTTTACAGTGTAAACGAGATATGTCATATGTGTATATCTCGTTTACACGGTAAACAAAATATACACAAATTGTATCCATCTGTTTTATCTCATTTACGGTATAAACAAAATAAAAAAATATTTTTTTTAACCAATGAACAATAGCTCAAATAGTATAATTTCTCCATATTCAATTAAGAGGTTACGAGTTATTTTTTAAATTACTTATTCCGATAATTATTATATTTATTTAATTTATAAAAATAAAAAATTCGCTAATAATGTCATCGTCGCCATCTTTTCTCTCGCGTTTCTGGTGTAAAGGAATTTTGTTCAAAGGTTCTTCTCTCCTCGAGTAAAGAGACTACTTCGGGTAAGGAAACTCATGTATTATTATTATTATTATTATTATTATTATTATTATTATTATTATTATTATTATTATTATTATTATTATTATTATTAATATTATTATTATTATTATTATTATTATTATTATTATTTAATCCATTGTTTTTGTGATTATATCTGTTTTGTATTTTTATTTTTTTTATCCTAATATGTTAAGAAATATAAAAATTAATATTTTGAATGATATTTAAAAAATATAATAGTCTATTTATTTAATAATAACTAAGTTGATTCTATTTAATTTTAATAATAGAGTTACTATAAATAAAATAATTTATATTTTAATTCGTTTGAGTGAATTTACAAAAAAAAAAATCAAAATATTAAGTAAGAAGATGTAGATAGTATTTTTATAAAAATTGGTTATTTTTTTAATTATAACACATCTAAAATTATTAAATTATATACAAAATATTTTTTATACACATCCAAAATAATACCTCTAAAATTTAAATTTAAATTTTAAAAATAAAATTAAATTTTTATATCTTATTCGATAAAAATGTATCTAATATATCTTATTTCACTACAAGAAAAAGCATTTTTTATGCCAAAAATCGACGGCAATTTCTGCTGTCAATAATTTTTGACGGCTTGCTGTCGATATTAATAAAAAATAATTAAAAATAAAATATTAAAATCAACAGCCTGATCGTCGATATTTTTATGATGCATTAATTTTTTTCCTATTATTGGGATATTATCGACGCACCAGAAGTCGAAAATAAAATCGACGAATATGGCGTCTATTTTATTATTTAAAATATCGACAATATTGCCGTCCATAAATTTGAACGGTCTAGATTGCTTTCTAAAATGGAATGAACGGTGTAAATTTGATTTATAAAATAGATGCTATATGTGTTGTTTTTTTAAATTAAAATCGACGAATATGACGTTTATTTTATTATTTAAAATATCGACAACGTTGCCGTCGATAAATTTGAACGGTCTAGATTGCTTTCTAAAATGGAATGAACGGTGTAAATTCAATCTATAAAATAGACGCTATACGTGTTGTTTTTTATATTAAAATCGACAAAGATACCATCGATTTTTATTACTAAAAACACATGTTCCCGTGTCCACTCCCGCGTCCAAAGTTCAGAAACGCAAACTCTCCCAAATTCCCTCGATCAACCCGTGCCCACCACCACCACCTCAATAGGGAAGTTGAACAACATGCCGCTAAATATAGAGAACTTGAAGACTGCTACCAAAGGGAGAAAAGAGAGTGGCAACAGATTGTTGAATCCTTTCGTGAGAATCTCAACACCAGTAACTCACAGATGGATTAGTTTAGTCATCAGTTGAGCAGCTTGACTGAGTATGTGAGAGCAATGGGTCCTAGTAGTTATGGATCACATGTTCTCTCACCTCTTCCTTTTACTTTTTTAAGCTCTCAGAAAAGCACAGCCCCAGTCCCAGTCCCAACACCAGTCCCAGTACCAGGTAGAAAACTCCCACCTATTCTGCAGCGACCAGGACAACCACAGAGTTCTCAAAGAAAGGATGATTCTGACGATTTTGATGACTCGGATGATTATTTAGACGAGTATGAGTAGTGATGAGCGGATAATTTATACGCTTTTTGGCATTGTTTTTAGGTCATTTTTAGTAGGATCTAGCTACTTTTAGGGATGCTTTCATTAGTTTTTATGCTAAATTTACATTTCTGGACTTTACTATGAATTTGTGTATTTTTCTGTGATTTCAGGTAATTTCTGGCTGAAATTGAGGGACCTGAGCAAAACTCTGATAAGAAGGCTGACAAAGGACTGCTGATGCTGTTGGATTCTGACCTCCCTGTACTCGAAATGAATTTTCTGAAGTTTCAGAACTCCAAATGACGCGCTCTCAATGGCGTTGGAAAGTAGACATCCAGAGATTTCTAGCAATATATAATAGTTCATACTTTATTCGAGATTAGACGACGTAAATGAACGCCAGTTCCATGCTGCATTCTAGAGTCAAACGCCAGAAACACATCATGAACCAGAGTTGAACGCCAAAAACACGTTACATCTTGGTGTTCAACTCCAAAAGAAGCCTCTGCACGTGTAAAGCTCAAGCTTAGCCCAAGCACACACCAAGTGGGCCCCAGAAGTGGATTTCTGCATCAATTACTTACTTTTGTAAACCCTAGTAGCTAGTCTAGTATAAATAGGACATTTTACTATTGTATTCAGTGTCTTTTCACCACGTTACATCTTTGGTCTCGGTTTTATTCTATTATTCACCTTAGGAGACTATTGATCACGTTTTGGGGGGCTGGTCATTCGGCCATGCCTGAACCTTCATCACTTATGTATTTTCAACGGTGGAGTTTCTATACACCATAGATTAAGGGTGTGGAGCTCTGCTGTACCTCGAAGTTTTAATGCAATTACTACTATCTTTTATTCAAATTCAATCTTATTTTTGTTCTAAGATACTACTCGTACTTCAACCTGATGGATGTGATGATCCGTGACACTCATCATCATCCGTCCCTATGAACGCGTGCCTGACAACCACTCCCGTTCTACAAGCGAAAGCTAGAGTGTGTATCTCTTGGATTCCTGATGCACGACACATGATTGCCCTCGCCTGACAACCGAGCCTTCCATTTCGTGAGATCAGAGTCTTCGTGGTATAAGCTAGAATTGATGGCGGCATTCATGAGAATCCGGAAAGTCTAAACCTTGTCTGTGGTAGTCTGAGTAGGATTCCGGAATTGAATGACTGTGACGAGCTTCAAACTCGTGATTGTTGGGCGTGATGACAAACGCAAAAGAATCAAGGGATTCTATTCCGACATGATCGAGAACCGACAGATGATTAGCCGTGCCGTGACAGAGCATTTGGACCTTTTTCACTGAGAGGATGGGATGTAGCCATTGACAACGGTGATGCCCTACATACAGCTTGCCATGGAAAGGAGTAAGAAGGATTGGATGAAGGCAGTAGGAAAGCAGAGATTCAGAAGGAGCACAGCATCTTCATACGCCTATCTGAAATTCCCATCGATGATCTACATAAGTATTTTTATCTTTATTTTCTGTCTATTTACTATTATTATTCGAATACTCTATCACCATTTATTATCCACCTGACTGAGATTTACAAGATGACCATAGCTTGCTTTATACCTACAATCTCTGTGGGATCGACCCTTACTCACGTAAGGTTTATTACTTGGACGACCCAGTACACTTGCTGGTTAGTTGAGCGAAGTTGTGAAATTATGTTTAGACCATGGTATTGAGCACCACGTTTTTGGGACCATTACCGGGAAATCAATTTCGAACAACAATTTAAGTATGAATCACAATTTTGTCCACCAAGTAGGTTATTTAATTACTTTACTTTGAATATTTTGTATTATTAGTGGATTGCAATTTAAATGAATATAAGTCTAAGTTTAGTTATTTATCTTGTCTTGTGTCTTTATGTTAGAGGATTATTTATTATTTTGATAAGTTTGTAAACTCATTATCTAATATTTGATTGGTGAAAATCGATTCCACACAAACTAACCGGCAAGTGTACCGAGTCGCATCAAGTAGTAAAACTCACAAAAGTGAGGTCGATCCCACAGGGATTGATGGATTAAGCAACTTTAGTTGGGTGATGAATTTAGTTAAGCTGATAGTGGTGATTTAAGTGAATTATGATTGACAAAATGTAAATTGCAAGAAATCTAAATTGCAGAATGTAAAGGGCTTGAAAAGTAAATGGCAAGAAGCTTAAATTGCTGAGACTTAGAGTGCAAGAAATTAAAATAACTGAATCTTAAATTGCAAGAAATGTAAATAACTGAATCTTAAAGTGCAGAAAATTAAAATTGCAGAAACTTAAAAGGCAAGGAAGCTTAAATTGAATGAATTATAAATGGAATTGGGTACAGGGAATTCAAAATAGAAAAGGACAATGTAAATTGTAGTGAAATCAGGGAAATCTAAGTTGAAGAAATTCAAAGAAAGTTATTCATCAGGGATTGGAGATATTATAATCCTTTATAAATCAATTGGGTCTCAACTTCTTTCTCAATCATATGAGTAGATCTATGGCAGATTGAAATTGATTGGATCCCAATTCCTTAGCAATCCAATCTCTCTAATCACAATCAATCTTGCCAATTCCTTGATTTAATTGTCATGAGAAGAGGTTAAGTGCATTTCTCTCATCCATAAGCCACACCAACTCTCAGGATCTTAATTCCTCCCGAATAGAATTGATCAAGAGAGTAGTAAAGGATAGAGCTCCAATTCTAATGCAAGTGATTCTCCTTCCGAGGCTCACACAAGCATTCAGTGAATTAAACCCCCTTCCAGAGGGAATAAATCACAATCAACACAGAAGATACCCAATAACTACACAAAGCAATAGAGAAGAAGAAGAAGAATTTTATTGATTCATTAGAATTACAATAGAGCTCCTCCCCCTGATGAAATTGGGGTTTAGTTCATCATTGCTCTAGCACAAAACAGAAAAGAAAAATTGTAGAAGATGAAGAACAAAAAGAAATTAAAATCATATCTCCAAAGAAACTCTAAAACTCTAAAAGACTCCTCAAAAGAAAAACTCCAAGAAGCTCCCAGAAAAAACTGTTTCATGAAATCAAATTTTCTTCTATTTATACAATTTCCAATTCAGCCATCAAGTGTTTGGAGCGGGCTTTTTGGCCTTTGATGAAGTGGGTCAGAAAAGTTACTTGGTTACAGTTTCAGGAGAACGTAGCACTCTCAAAGAGAGCGCAATGCTCATTCACTGACGTGCACGCATCCTCTGTGTGTGAGCATCCCTTGCAGTTTCGCACATCGACGCGTACGCGTACCATACGCGTGCGCGTCGTCAATATCTTCAGCCTCAACCATGCTTGCGCGTATCATGCACGCGTGCGCATCCTTTGGTAGCGTTCTTTAAGTGAGCGCTACGCTCACGCTATAAGTGCTCCCCACGCGTGCACGTCCTTTGCGCGTGCGCATGGATGTCAAATTATCAATTTCAAGCTTCCGCGCCATCCACGCGTTTGCGTGCTTCTTCCCAGATGCCCCATCCACGCGTGTGCGTCATGTACGCGTGCACGTCGGTGGCAAATCTTCAATCCCAAATTTGAAATTTTTGTAGGCGCTCGTTTGAAGTGAACATAACGCACTTTTGTAAACGAGCGCCGATCATACCCATGCGTACGCGTCATGCACGCGTACGCGTGGGTCTTCCAGAATTCTTGCCTACGCGTAAGCGTCCTGTACGTGTGCACGTTGCTAGAGAGCGTAGCGTTCTTCAATTGAGCACAGCGTTCTTCTTCAATGCTTATTTCTCTGCTTTTTCTTTTCATCTTTTCACCTGCCATCAATCAAACATGCAATCAAAGTCTCACCAAAATCATAAGGTTTTGCATCATTCATAATAATCACCTTATTCTTGCATAAATCTCATGATTTAGTATAAAATTAATAATGTTTGATTGAAACAAGATAAATATGAAATTCCACTCCAATCACTTACTTATTGTGCAAGAAAGTGCATGAAACCTAATGAAAACAAGTAAAATTGCTAGTAAAAACTAGCCCAAAATGACTTGTCATCACAACACCAAACTTAAACCTTGCTTGTCCCAAAGCAAACAGTAGAACATGAGAAAAATGAAAGAAAACAGCAAGATATATTCATCCTTATTTGAGAGTGCTCAGTCTAGGTTCATGGGGTTTCATGCAGACTGTAATTGAAGCTCTACTTTTATTAGTTTTCAGGTTTGAGATGTCTTTTAAGTGCCAACCAAAGTGCTGCTGTGAATTCTGTTATTCATCCATCCTTGGTGTTTGATTTTTCTTTTGTTTTTCTTCTGTTGGGAACCTTATTCTCAATTGCAGCTTAGTGTCATGTGTTGCAGCAGCTTTTTAGCTTTGTTTCTTTTCAGTCAACACATAGTCACCACAGACACTTGGCTTACAATCCCTTTTAAGAGCATTAATGCCCAACACCTCTTTGGGTTACTAAATGCTTTGTGACTAGGTTGCTGTTGACAGTGGACTGTCGGTTGATAATCTCGGATTAGTTAACCCAAGTTACCAAGTTTTAAAATACTCCTTAGAACCTAATTGTCGAAGCAGATCCTAGCACAAAAAGCACCACAGGCATATGTCTTAAGGTCCAAGCTATTGGTGTCTAGCCTTATTATTTGTTTCTTTCATTTTTGTTGCCAATTTTTGGCTTTTCTTCTTTTCCTTCTTACTTTTTCTCTTTTTCCAAGGATCTTTATTCATTAAGAGTTCACAAACAGCAGCCTAGTTTATACTATAAAGGAACATCCTAACCCTTATCCTTTATTAGTGAGCTTACTTAAACAATCAAACATATATACCACCACTGAACTTTATTATCACCCTTATCAAAATGGACAATTTCACTTCTGTTTCAACATTTTTTCTTTTATTTATGCATAGGGGCACAAGACATACATTCAAGTAGAATGGATAATGCACAAGCAACTATCATTATAATGCAGAATATGAAATCTTATTCAAAAACATAAAAGTGCAAAACATGTAAACTTGGAAGGCATATCATTTTTCAGATATGCATCTTCCTTATTTACAAATATTATGAAGGGAACTCCACCACCTCTAATTTTTATGCTCTTTTTCTTTGTTGGACTCTCCTTTCTTCTTTGGCTCCTACTTCTTCTTCTTCTCTAAAAAACAAAAGTTTGGCCACTGATGAGCGAATAATTTATACGCTTTTTGGCATTATTTTTAGGTAGTTTCTACTAGGATCTAGCTACTTTTAGGGATATTTTCATTAGCTTTTATGAAAAATTCATATTTCTGGACTTTACTATGAGTTTGTGTATTTTTCTATGATTTCAGGTGTTTTCTGGCTGAAATTGAGGGACTTGAGCAAAAATCTGATTCATGCTGAAAAAGGACTGCTGATGTTGTTGGATTCTGACCTCCCTGCACTCGAAATGGATATTCTGGAGTTACAGAACTCTAAATGGTACGCTCTCAATGGCGTTGGAAAGTAGACATTCAGAGCTTTCTAGAAATATATAATAGTCCATACTTTATTCGAGATTAGATGACGCAAACTGGCGTTCAACGCCAGTTCCATGCTGCATTCTAGAGTCAAACGCCAGAAACACGTCACAAACCAGAGTTAAACGCCAAAAACACATTACAACTTGGCGTTTAACTCCAAGAGAAGCCTTTGCACATGTAAAGCTCAAGCTCAGCCCAAGCACACACCAAAGTGGGCCCCGGAAGTGGATTTCTGCATTTAGACTTATTTCTGTAAACACTAGTAACTAGTCTAGTATAAATAGGACATTTTACTATTGTATTAGACATCTTGGGATTATTTTTGGTTCACCTTATGATCCTTTGATCACATTTATGGGGGCTGGCCATTCGACCATGCCTGGACCATCACTTATGTATTTTCAACGGTGGAGTTTCTACACACCATAGATTAAGGTGTGGAGCTCTGTTGTACCTCGAGTTTTAATGCAAAGTACTACTATCTTTTATTCAATTCGGCTTATTCTTATTCTAAGATATTCGCTACACTTCAACATGACGAATGTGATTATCCGTGACACTCATCATCATTCTCACCTATGAATGCGTGATTGACAACCACTTCCATTCTACCTTAGAACGAGCGAGTATCTCTTGGATTCCCTAACCAGAATCTTCGTGGTATAAGCTAGAACCCTTTGGCATCCACTCTTGAGGATCCGAAAAGTCTAAATCTTGTTTGTGGCATTCCGAGTAGGATTCAGGGATTGAATGGCTGTGACGAGCTTCAAACTCGCGATTGTTGGGCGTGATGACAAACGCAAAAGAATCAATGGATTCTATTCCGATATGCTCGAGAACCGACAGATGATTAGCCGTGCTGTGACAGAGCATTTGGACCATTTTCACTGAGAGAATGGGATGTAGCCATTGACAACGGTGATGTCCTACATACAGCTTGCCATGGAAAGGAGTATGAAGGATTAAAAGTAAGAAAGCAGTATGTTACAGAGATTTAACAGGGACAAAGCATCTCCATACACTTATTTGAAATTCCCGCCAATGATTTACATAAGTATTTCTATATTTATTTTATGCTTTATTTATTATTAATTTCAAAAACCACTATAACCATTTGAATCCGCCTAACTGATATTTGCAAGATGACCATAGATTGCTTCATACCGACAATCTCCGTGGGATCGACCCTTACTCACGTAAGGTTTATTACTTGGACGACCCAGTGCACTTGTTGGTTAGTTGTGCGGAGTTGTGACAAAGTGTGATTCACGTTTGAGAGCACCATGTCATTGGAGCCATTGTTGATGATCACAAGTTTGTGCACCAAGTTTTTGGCGCCGTTGCCGCAGATTATTCGAGTTTGGACAACTGACGGTTCATCTTGTTGCTCAGATTAGGTAATTTTCTTTTTGTTTTATTTTCAAAAATCTTTCAAAAATCTTTCAAAAAAATTTTCCCTTTGTTTTCGAAAATTATTCTAAATTTTTAAGAATGAATTCTAGAGTTTCATGGTAACATGTTGAAGCCTGACTGGCTGTAAAGCCATGTCCAAATTCTTTTGGATTGAGACTTCCACTTGTCAACATAAAAGGCATGTATATGGAGTTGGATGAAGTATCAACTATTGCATGCCTAATTTATATCCTAAAGCTGGCTGGCTATTAAGCCATGTTCAACTCCTGGATCGGAGCTTTAGGCTAACATTGAAAGATTCCTAGAATTCTTATTAAAAATTTTGAATTTCTTATTTTATTTTTCCTATATGTTTTCGAAAAAAATTAAAATAAAATACAAAAAAATCAATAAATCATAAAAACCAAAAATATTTTGTGTTTCTTGTTTGAGTCTTGTGTCATGTTTTAAGTTTGGTGACAATTGCATGTTCATCTTTTTCTTGCATTTTTCGAAAATTCATACATTGTATTTTTCATGATCTTCAAGTTGTTCTTGATGAATTTTCTTGTTTGATCTTCATGTTTGTTTTGTGTTTTTTGTTGTTTTTCATGTGCATTCTTGCATTCATAGTGTCTAAGCATGAAAAATTTCTAAGTTTGGTGTCTTGCGTGTTTTCTTTTCTTGAAAATTTTTTCAAAAATATGTTCTTGATGTTCATCTTGACATTCAAAGTGTTCTTGGTGTTCATCTTGACATTCATAGTTTTCTTGCATGCATCATGTGTTTTGATTCATAATTTTCATGTTGTGAGTCATTTTTGTTGTTTTTCTCTCTCATTAAAAATTCCAAAAAATCAAAAAAATCTTTTCCTTATTTTACTCATAATTTTCAAAAATTTGAGTTGACTTAGTCAAAAAATATTTAAAACTTAGCTATTTCTTATAAGTCAAGTCAAATTTTCAATTTTAAAAATCTTATCTTTTCTAAATCTTTTTCAAAAATCAAATCTTTTTCATTTTTTTTATTATTTTTGAAATTTTTAAAATTTATTTTCAAAATCTTTTCTTATCTTTAGTTCATGATTTTCAAAAACTTTACTAACAATTAATGTGATTGATTCAAAAATTTGAAGTTTGTTACTTTCTTGTTAAGAAAGGTTCAATCTTTAAATTCTAGAATCATATCTTTTAGTTTCTTGTTAGTCAAGTAATCAATTTTAACTTTAAAAATCAAATCTTTTTCAAAATATCTTTTCCTTCATATCTTTTTAAATTAAATCTTTATTTTCAATAATATCTTTTTATCTTTTTCAAAAATTTGATTTCAAAAATATCTTCTCTAACTTCTTATCTTTTCAAAATTGATTTTCAAATCTTTTTCAACTAACTAATTGACTTTTTGTTTGTTTCTTATCTTTTTCAAAACCACCTAACTACTTTTCTCTCTCTAATTTTCGAAAATCATTCCCCTCTTTTCAAAATTCTTTTAATTAACTAATTATTTCAAATTCTAATTTTGATTTTATTCCTTTTCTTAGTTTTCGATTTTTTACTTTAATTTAAAATAAAAACAAAAACTCTTTTCTTTTATTTTAAATTAATTTTCGAAAACCCCTCTCTCTCATCTCTTTCTATTTATTCATTCATTTACTAACACTTCTCTTCATCTCAAGAATTCGAACCTATCTTCCCCATTGTGTTTGGATTCTTAACTTTTTTCCTTCTTCTATTCCTTTCTTTTTCTACTAACATAAAGGAATCTCTATACTGTGACATAGAGGATTCCTCTTTCTTTTCTGTTCTCTTCTTTTTCATATGAGCAGGAACAAGGAAAAAGGCATTCTTGTTGAAGCTGATCCTGAACCTGAAAGGACTCTAAAAGAAAAATGAGAGAAGCTAAAATACAACAATCTAGAGACAACCTGGTGCGCGAAATTGTGAACAATACTTTTCACAACTCTCATAATCCCCGGTCATGAACCCCAAAAACTTGGTAGCTCAGTACCATGGCATTACACAACTTCGCACAACTAACCAGCAAGTGCACTGGGTCGTCCAAGTAATAAACCTTACGCGAGTAAGGGTCGATCCCACGGAGATTGTTAGTATGAAGCAAGCTATGGTCATCTTGTAAATCTTAGTCAGGCAAACTCAAATGATATGATGATGAACGAAAATAACAATAAGATAAAGATAGAGGTACTTATGTAATTCATTGGTAGGAACTTCAGATAAGCGCATGAAGATGCCTTCCCTTCCGTCTCTCTGCTTTCCTATAGTCTTCATCCAATCCTTCCTACTCCTTTCCATGGCAAGCTTGTGTAGGGTTTCACCGTTGTCAATGGCTACCTCCCATCCTCTCAGTGAAAACGATTGCATATGCTCTGTCACAGCACGCGGAATTCAGCTGTCGATTCTCGGTCAGGCCGGAATAGAATCCATCGATTCTTTTGCGTCTGTCACTAACGCCCCGCCTGCTAGGAGTTTGAAGCACGTCACAGTCATTCAATCATTGAATCCTACTCAGAATACCACAGACAAGGTTAGACCTTCCGGATTCTCTTGAATGCCGCCATCAGTTCCAGCCTATACCACGAAGATTCCGATTAAAGAATTCAAGAGATATTCACCCAATCGAAGGTAGAACAGAGGTGGTTGTCAGTCACATGTTCATAGGTGAGAATGATGATGAGTGTCACGGATCATCACATTCATCAAGTTGAAGAACAAGTGATATCTTAGAACAAGAACAAGCGGAATTGAATGGAAGAACAATAGTAATTGCATTAATACTCGAGGTACAGCAGAGCTCCACACCTTAATCTATGGTGTGTAGAAACGCCACCGTTGAAAATACATAAGTGATAGTGTGATCATTGGTTTTGGCCCCAGGGAGGGAACCAGAAGAACCAAGATCTGATCTAAGAACTAGCTGTCCAAAGATGAAAATACAATAGTAAAAGGTCCTACTTATAGAAAACTAGTAGCCTAGGGTGTACAGAAATGAGTAAATGACATAAAAATCTACTTCCGGGCCCACTTGGTGTGTGCTTGGGCTGAGCAATGAAGCATTTTCGTGTAGAGACTCTTCTTGGAGTTAAACGCCAGCTTTAGTGCCAGTTTGGGCGTTTAACTCCCATTTGGGTGCCAGTTCCAGCGTTTAACGCTGGGATTTCTGAGGGTGACTTTGAACGCCGGTTTGGGCCATCAAATCTTGAGCAAAGTATGGACTATTATATATTGCTGGAAAGCCCAGGATGTCTACTTTCCAACGCCGTTGAGAGCGCGCCAATTGGGCTTCTGTAGCTCCCGAAAATCCACTTCGAGTGCAGGGAGGTCAGAATCCAACAGCATCTGCAGTCCTTTTTAGTCTTTGAATCAGATTTTTGCTCAGGTCCCTCAATTTCAGCCAGAAAATACCTGAAATCACAGAAAAACACACAAACTCATAGTAAAGTCCAGAAAAGTGAATTTTAACTAAAAACTAATAAAAATATACTAAAAACTAACTATATCATACCAAAAACATACTAAAAACAATGCCAAAAAGCGTACAAATTATCCGCTCATCACAACACCAAACTTAAATTGTTGCTTGTCCTCAAGCAACCGAAAATCGAATAAGATAAAAAGAAGAGAATATGCAATGAATTCTAAAAACATCTATGAAGATCAGTATTAATTAGATGAGCGGGGCTTTTAGCTTTTTGCCTCTGAATAGTTTTGGCATCTCACTCTATCCTTTGAAATTCAGAATGATTGGCTTCTTTAGGAACTTAGAATCCAGATAGTGTTAATGATTCTCCTAGTAAGGTATGATGATTCTTGAACATAGCTATTTATTGAGTCTTGGTCGTGGCCCAAAGCACTCTGTCTTCCAGTATTACCACCGGATACATACATGCCACAGACACATAATTGGGTGAACCTTTTCAGATGGTGACTCAGCTTTGCTAAAGTCCCCAATTAGAGGTGTCCAGGGTTCTTAAGCACACTCTTATTGCCTTGGATCACAACTTTATTTTTTTCTTTTTCTTTCTTTTCTCTTTCTCTCTTTTTTTTTTCGTTTTCTTTCTTTTTTTTTTGAATAGTAATGCTTTTTCTTGCTTCAAGAATCATTGTAATGATTTTTCAGATCCTCAGTAACATGTCTCCTTTTTCATCATTCTTTCAAGAGCCAACATTCATGAACCACAAATTCAAGATACATATACACTGTTTAAGCATACATTCAGAAAACAAAAATATTGCCACCACATCAAAATAATTAAACTGTTATAAAATTCAAAATTCATGCAATTCTTTCCTTTTCAATTAAAGCACGTTTTTATTCAAGAAAGGTGATGGATTCATAGGACATTCATAACTTTAAGGCATAGACACTAAGACACTAATGATCACAAGACACAAACATAGATACACATAAGCACATAAAATTCGAAAAACAGAAGAATAAAGAACAAGGAAATCAAGGAACGGGTCCACCTTAGTGATGGCGGCTCTTTCTTCCTCTTGAAGATCC
Organism: Arachis hypogaea; assembly: GCF_003086295.3. Lineage (NCBI taxonomy): Eukaryota > Viridiplantae > Streptophyta > Magnoliopsida > Fabales > Fabaceae > Arachis > Arachis hypogaea. The sequence goes on from NC_092037.1 coordinate 32,046,000, forward strand.
TATGGAGTGCTTGAGCTCCTCAATGTCTCTTCCTTGTCTTTGTTGCTCCTCTCTCATGATTCTTTGATCTTCTCTAATTTCATGGAGGATGATAGAGTGTTCTTGATGCTCCATCCTTAGTTGTCCCATGTTGGAACTCAATTCTCCTAGGGAGGTGTTTAGTTGCTCCCAATAGTTTTGTGGAGGAAAGTGCATCCCTTGAGGAATCTCAGGGATCTCATGATGAGTGGGGTCTCTTGTGTGCTCCATCCTCTTCTTAGTGATGGGCTTGTCCTCATCAATAGGGATATCTCCCTCTATGTCAACTCCAACTGAATAACAGAGGTGACAAATGAGATGAGGAAAGGCTAACCTTGCCAAGGTAGAGGACTTGTCCGCCACCTTATAGAGTTCTTGAGCTATAACCTCATGAACTTCTATTTCTTCTCCAATCATGATGCTATGAATCATGATAGCCCGGTCTATGGTAACTTCAGACCGGTTGCTAGTGGGAATGATTGAGCGTTGAATAAACTCCAACCATCCTCTAGCCACGGGTTTGAGGTCATGCCTTCTCAATTGAACCGGCTTTCCTCTTGAATCTCTCTTCCATTGGGCGTCCTCTTCACATATGACTGTGAGGACTTGGTCCAACCTTTGATCAAAGTTGACCCTTCTAGTGTAAGGATGTTCATCTCCTTGCATCATGGGCAAGTTGAACGCCACCCTCACACTTTCCGGACTAAAATCCAAGTATTTCCCCCGAACCATAGTAAGATAATTCTTTGGATTCGGGTTCACACTTTGATCATGGTTCTTGGTGATCCATGCATTGGCATAGAACTCTTGAACCATCAAGATTCCGACTTGTTGAATGGGGTTGGTAAGAACTTCCCAACCTCTTCTTCGGATCTCATGTTGGATCTCCAGATATTCACCCTTTTTGAGTGAAAAAGGGACCTCGGGGATCACCTTCTTCAAGGCCACAACTTCATAGAAGTGGTCTTGATGCACCCTTGAGATGAATCTTTCTATCTCCCATGACTCGGAGGTGGAAGCTTTTGCCTTCCCTTTCCTCTTTCTAGAGGTTTCTCCGGCCTTGGATGCCATAAATGGTTATGGAAAAACAAAAAGCAATGCTTTTACCACACCAAACTTAAAAGGTTTGCTCGTCCTCGAGCAAAAGAAGAAAGAAGAGAGTAGAAGAAGAAGAAATGAGGGGAAAGGGAATGGCTTTTATTTTCGGCCAAGAAAGGGAGAAGTGGTGTGTATGTTGTGTGAAAATGAAGGAGTTAAGGAGGGTTTATATAGGAGAAGGGGAAGGGTAGGTTCGGCCATTTGAGGGTGGGTTTGGGTGGGAAAGTGGTTTGAATTTTGAATGGTGAGGTAGGTGGGGTTTTATGAGGGATGGATGTGAGTGGTGAAGAGAAAGATGGGATTTGATAGGTGAAGGGTTTTTGGGAAAGAGGTGTTGAGGTGATTGGTTAATGGGTGAAGAAGAGAGAGAGAGTGGTAGGGTAGGTGGGGATCCTGTGGGGTCCACAGATCCTGAGGTGTCAAGGAAAAGTCATGCCTGCACCATATGGCATTCAAAATCACGTTTTGAGCCATTTCTGGCGTTAAACGCCGGGCTGGTGCCCATTTCTGGCGTTTAACGCCAGCTTCTTGCCCCTTTCTGGCGTTTAACGCCAGTCTGGTGCCCCTTTCTGGCGTTAAACGCCCAGAATGGTGCCAGACTGGGCGTTAAACGCCCAACAGCTAACCTCACTGGCGTTTAAACGCCAGTGGGTGCGTCCTCCAAGGTGTGCTGTTTTTCTTCTTGTTTTTCATTCTGTTTTTGCTTTTTTTTTATTAATTTTGTGACTTCTCATGATCATCAACCTATAAAAAAGATAAAATAACAAAAGAAAATAGATAAAATATAACATTGGGTTGCCTCCCAACAAGCACTTTTTTAATGTCAGTAGCTTGACAGAGGACTCTCATGGAGCCTTGATGAGCGGATAATTTGTATGCTTTTTGGCATTGTTTTTAGTATGTTTTTAGTATGATATAGTTAGTTTTTAGTATATTTTTATTAGTTTTTAGTTAAAATTCACTTTTCTGGACTTTACTATGAGTTTGTGTGTTTTTCTGTGATTTCAGGTATTTTCTGGCTGAAATTGAGGGACCTGAGCAAAAATCTGATTCAGAGACTAAAAAGGACTGTAGATGCTGTTGGATTCTGACCTCCCTGCACTCGAAGTGGATTTTCTGGAGCTACAGAAGCCCAATTGGCGCGCTCTCAACGGCGTTGGAAAGTAGACATCCTGGGCTTTCCAGCAATATATGATAGTCCATACTTTGCCCAAGATTTGATGGCCCAAACCGGCGTTCAAATTCACCTTCAGAAATTCCAGCGTTAAACGCCGGAACTGGCACCAAAATGGGAGTTAAACGCCCAAACTGGCACTAAAGCTGGCGTTTAACTCCAAGAAGAGTCTCTGCACGAAACTTCTTCATTGCTCAGCCCAAGCACACACCAAGTGGGCCCGGAAGTGGATTTTTATGTCATTTACTCATTTCTGTAAACCTTAGGATACTAGTTTTCTATAAATAGGACCTTTTACTATTGTATAGGGAGTCTTTCGATCACTAGAGCTTTTTGATCATACATTTTTATGATTGAACCCTCATTGGGAGGCTGGCCATTTGGCCATGCCTAGATCTTGTTCTTATGTATTTTCAACGGTGGAGTTTCTACACACCATAGATTAAGGTGTGGAGCTCTGCTGTACCTCGAGTATTAATGCAATTACTATTGTTCTTCCATTCAATTCCGCTTGTTCTTGTTCTAAGATATCACTTGTTCTTCAACTTGATGAATGTGATGATCCGTGACACTCATCATCATTCTCACCTATGAACATGTGACTGACAACCACCTCTGTTCTACCTTCGATTGGGTGAATGTCTCTTGGATTCCTGATTGCACGATGCATGGTTGATCGCCTGACAACCGAGTGCTCGTCTGACAAACGAGCCAACCATTCCGTGAGATCAGAGTCTTCGTGGTATAGGCAAGAACTGATGGCGGCATTCAAGAGAATCCGGAAGGTCTAACCTTGTCTGTGGTATTCTGAGTAGGATTCAATGACTGAATGACTGTGACGTGCTTCAAACTCCTAGCAGGCGGGGCGTTAGTGACAGACGCAAAAGAATCGATGGATTCTATTCCGGCCTGACCGAGAACCGACAGCTGAATTCCGCTATGCTGTGACAGAGCATATGCAATCGCTTTCACTGAGAGGATGGGAGGTAGCTATTGACAACGGTGAAACCCTACACAAGCTTGCCATGGAAAGGAATAAGAAGGATTGGATGAAGACAGTAGGAAAGCAGAGAGACGGAAGGGAAGGCATCTTCATGCGCTTATCTGAAGTTCCTACCAATGAATTACGTAAGTATCTCTATCTTTACCTTTTTTTTATTTTCGTTCATCACCATTACTATTTGAGTTTGCCTGACTAAGATTTACAAGATGACCATAGCTTGCTTCAATACTAACAATCTCCGTGGGATCGACCCTTACTCGCGTAAGGTTTATTACTTGGACGACCCAGTGCACTTGCTGGTTAGTTGTGCGAAGTTGTGTAATGCCATGGTACTGAACTACCAAGTTTTTGGGGTTCATGACCGGGGATTATGAGAGTTGTGAAAAAGTATTGTTCACAATTTCGCGCACCAAGTTTTTGGCGCCGTTGCCGGGGATTGTTCAAGTTTTGAGCAAGCTTTTGGTAACATCAGTGCCAAGATCCGGCAACAACACCAAGTTTTTGGCGTTATTGCCAGTGATTGTTCAGTTTGGACAACTGAAGGTTCATCTTGTTGCTTAGATTAGGTATTTATTTTTTCGAAATTCTTGAAGATGAATTCTAGAGTTTCATGATGATTTGTTGAAATCTGGCTGGCTGAGAAGCCATGTCTAATCTCATTGGACCGAGGTTTCAACTTATCATCACAAGAGCTTGTTGATTTCTATCAATCTTGCTTTTGGAGCAGTGATCTGCTAAGGCTTGGCTGGCCTCTGGCCATGTCTAGTGTTTTGGACCGAAGCTTTCTTTGGAAGCTTGGCTAGCTGTGAAGCCATGTCTAATTCCTGGACCGGAGTCTTAGACTAGCATTGCACTGATTCCTGGAATTCTCATTAAGAATTTTGATATCTTTTTCCACTTAATTTTTGAAAAACACAAAAAAAAAAAATTAAAAAATCATAAAATCAAAAAAATTATTGTTTAGGTCTAGTGTCTCATCTTAAGTTTAGTGTCAATTGCATGCATTCATTCATATGTATTAAGGATTTTCAAGTAATTCTTGATAAATTTTCGTGCTCTGATCTTTGAATTCAATTGACTTGAGTGTTTTGTGTGTCTCATATGCATTTCCATTTTGTTAGTGTCAGTAGTATACAAACTGCTAAGTTTGGTGTCTTGCATGCATTGTTATTTGATTTTAGTTGCATTTTGATTATTAAAAATCCAAAAATATTTTTAATTTGTGTCTTCTCAAGTCAATAATACAGAGAATTGAAGATTCAGAACATACAGCAGAGGAATTGCACAGAAAACGCTGGGCGTTCAAAACGCCCAGTGAAGAAGGATAGACTGGCGTTTAAACGCCAGCCAGGGTACCTGGTTGGGCGTTTAACGCCCAAAAGGGTAGCATTTTGGGCGTTAAACGCCAGAATGTGCACCATTTTGGGCGTTTAACGCCAGGATGGCTAGAAGGGAAGATTTTGTTTTCAAATCAAATTTTTTCTAAGTTTTCAAAATCTTTTCAAAATCAAATCTTTTTCAAATCAATTTTTCAATCAAATCTTTTTCAAAACCAATTTCTTTCCATTTTTAAAGATACTTACTATCAATTAATGATTTGATTCAACATTTCAAGTATGTTACCTTTTCTGTTGAGAAAGGTTTAATGTTTGAATCATATCTTTTCTTGTTAGTCAAGTTTTTAATTTTCAAATCAAATCTTTTTAAAATGTTTTTCAAATCATATTTTCTCAATCACATCTTTTTAAAACTAATCATATCTTCTTAACCACATCTTTTTCAAAATAGTTTTCAATCAAATCTTTTTGATTTCTAATTTCAAAATCTTTTTCAAAAATCACTTGATTTCTTTTCCACTTTCATTTTCGAAAATTTAGTAATGTTTTTCAAAAATGTTTTCAAATTTTCCACTTAATTTTCGAAAATCACTTCCCTCCTTCTCACATCCTTCTATTTATAGACTAACACTATCCCTTAATGCAAAATTCGAACTCCATCTCCTTTGATAAGTTCGAATTTTTTACTTCTGTCTTCTACTCTTCTTTTCCTCTGACACTTCAAGGAATCTCTATACTGTGACATAGAGGATTCCACATTTCTTGTTCTCCTCTCTTTCTTATGAGCAGGAGCAAAGACAAAGGCATTCTTGTTGAGGCTGATCCTGAACCTGAAAGGACCTTGAAGAGAAAGCTCAGAGAAGCCAAAGCACAACTCTCTTTAGAGCACCTAACCGAATTCTTCAAAGAAGAAGAACAAATGGCAGCCGAAAACAACAACAACACCAACAATGCAAGGAAGGTGCTGGGTGACTTTACTGCACCTACTCCCGACTTCTATGGGAGAAGCATCTCTATCCCTGCCATTAGAGCAAACAACTTTGAGCTTAAGCCTCAATTAGTTTCTCTAATGCAACAGAATTGCAAGTTCCATGGACTTCCACTGGAAGATCCTCATCAGGTTTTAGCTGAGTTCTTGCAAATCTGTGACACAGTCAAGACTAATGGGGTTGACCCTGAGGTCTACAGACTTATGCTATTCCCTTTTGCTGTAAGAGACAGAGCTAGAACATGGTTGGACTCTCAACCTAAAGAAAGCCTGGACTCTTGGGAAAAGCTAGTCAATGCCTTCTTGGCAAAGTTCTTTCCACCTCAAAAATTGAGTAAGCTTAGAGTGGAAGTCCAAACCTTCAGACAGAAGGAAGGAGAATCCCTCTATGAAGCTTGGGAAAGATACAAACAATTAATCAGAAAGTGTCCTTCTGATATGCTTTCTGAATGGAGCATCATAGGTATTTTCTATGATGGTCTCTCTGAACTATCCAAGATGACTCTGGATAGCTCTGCAGGAGGATCTCTTCATCTGAAGAAGACGCCTACTGAAGCTCAAGAACTGATTGAAATGGTTGCAAATAACCAATTCATGTACACTTCTGAAAGAAATCATGTGAACAATGGGACTAGTCAGAAGAAAGGAGTTCTTGAGATTGACACTCTGAATGCCATATTGGCTCAGAATAAAATATTGACCCAACAAGTCAATATGATTTCTCAAAGTCTGTCTGGAATGCAAAATGCACCAAGCAGTACTAAGGAAGCTTCATCTGAGGAAGAAGCTTATGATCCTGAGAATCCTTCAATGGAAGAGGTGAATTACATGGGAGAACCCTATGGAAACACCTACAATCCTTCATGGAGGAATCATCCAAATCTTTCATGGAAGGATCAACAGAGACCTCAACAAGGTTTCAATAACAATAATGGTGGAAGAAACAGGCTTAGCAATAGCAAGCCTTTTCCATCATCTTCTCAGCAACAGACAGAGAGCGCTAAGCAGAATACCTCTGACTTAGCAACAATGGTCTCTGATCTAATCAAAACCACTCAAAGTTTCATGACTGAAACAAGGTCCTCCATCAGAAATTTGGAAGGACAAGTGGGTCAGCTGAGCAAGAAAATTACTGAACTCCCTCCTAGTACTCTTCCAAGCAATACAGAAGAAAATCCAAAAGGAGAGTGCAAGGCCATCAACATGGCCGAATTTTGGGAGGAAGAAGAGGCAGTGAACGCCACTGAGGAAGGCCTCACTGGGCGTCCACTGGCCTCCAATGAGTTCCCCAATGAGGAACCATGGGAATCTGAGGCTCAAAATGAGACCATAGAGATTCCACTAGACTTACTTCTACCATTCATGAGCTCTGATGAGTATTCTCCCTCTGAAGAGGATGAGTATGTCACTGAAGAGCAAGTTGCTAAATACTTTGGAGCAATCATGAAGCTGAATGACAAGTTATTTGGAAATGAGACTTGGGAGGATGAACCCCCTTTGCTCACCAAAGAACTGGATAACTTGTCTAGGCAAAAACTGCCTCAAAAGAGACAAGACCCTGGGAAGTTTTCTATACCTTGTACCATAGGCATCATGACCTTCAAGAAGGCCTTGTGTGACTTAGGGTCAAGTGTAAACCTCATGCCCCTCTCTGTAATGGAGAAGTTAGAGATCTCTGAGGTGCAAGCTGCAAAAATCTCACTAGAGATGGCAGACAATTCAAGAAAACAAGCCCATGGACTTATAGAGGATGTTCTGGTTAAAGTTGAAGACCATTACATCCCTACTGATTTCATAGTCCTAGAGACTGGGAAGTGCATGGATGAATCCATCATCCTTGGCAGACCCTTCCTAGCCACAGCAAAGGCTGTGATTGATGTTGATAGAGGAGAGTTGATCATTCAAGTGAATGAAGAATCCTTGGTGTTTAAGGCCCAAGGATATCCCTCTGTCATCATGGAGAGGAAGCATGAAGAGCATCTCTCAAAACAGAGCCAAACAGAGCCCCCACAGTCAAACTCTAAGTTTGGTGTTGGGAGGCCACAACCAAACTCTAAGTTTGGTGTTGAACCCCCACATTCAAACTCTAAGTTTGGTGTTGGGAGGTTCCATCATAGCTCTGAGCATTTCTGAGGCTCCATGAAAGTCCTCTGTCAAGCTAATGACAATAAAGAAGCGCTTATTGGGAGGCAACCCAATGTTTTATAATTAACTATTTTCCTTTGTTATTTTATTTTTTTTTGTAGGTTGATGATCATAAGAAGTCACAAAATCCATGAAAAAAGCAAAAACAGAATGAAAAACAGGAAGAAAAACAGCACACCCTGGAGGACGCACCCACTGGCGTTTAAACGCCAGTGAGGTTAGCTGTTGGGCGTTTAACGCCCAGTCTGGCACCATTCTGGGCGTTTAACGCCAGAAAGGGGCACCAGACTGGCGTTAAACGCCTGAAATGGGCAAGAAGCTGGCGTTAAACACCAGAAATGGGCACCAGCCCGGCGTTTAACGCCAGAAAAGGCACAAAACGTGATTTTGTTTGCCATTTGGTGCAGGGATGACTTTTCCTTGACACCTCAGGATCTGTGGACCCCACAGGATCCCCACCTACCCTACAACTCTCTCTCTCTTCTTCACCCACTCACCAATCACCTCAACACCTCTTCCCCAAAAACCCCTCACCTATCAAATCTCATCTTTCTCTTCACCACTCACATCCATCCTTCATAAAACCCCACCTACCCCACCATTCAAATTCAAACCAATTTCCCACCCAAACCCACCCTCAAATGGCCGAACATCCCTCTCCCCCCTCCTATATAAACCCTCCTTCACTCCTTCATTTTCACACACCTTAAACACCATTTCTCTCCCCTTTGGCCGAATACAAAGCCATTCCCTTTCTCCTCATTTCTTCTTCTTCTACTCTCTTCTTTCTTCTTTTGCTCGAGGACGAGCAAACATTTTAAGTTTGGTGTGGTAAAAGCATTGCTTTTTGTTTTTCCATAACCATTTATGGCATCCAAGGCCGGAGAAACCTCTAGAAAGAGGAAAGGGAAGGCAAAAGCTTTCACCTCCGAGTCATGGGAGATGGAGAGATTCATCTCAAGGGTGCATCAAGACCACTTCTATGAAGTTGTGGCCTTGAAGAAGGTGATCCCCGAGGTCCCTTTTTCACTCAAGAAGGGTGAATATCCGGATTAAGTTCCAACATGGGACAACTAAGGGTGGAGCATCAAGAACACTCCATCATCCTTCATGAGATTAGAGAAGATCAAAGAATCATGAGGGAGGAGCAACAAAGACAAGGAAGAGACATTGAGGAGCTCAAGCACTCCATAGGATCTTCAAGAGGAAGAAAGAGCCGCCATCACTAAGGTGGACCCGTTCTTTGATTTCCTTGTTCTTTGTTCTTCTGTTTTTCGACTTTTATGCCTATGTTTATCCATGTTTGTGTCTTGTGATCATTAGTGTCTTAGTGTCTATGCCTTAAAGTTATGAATGTCCTATGAATCCATCACCTTTCTTAAATAAAAATGTGCTTAATTGATAAAAGAAAGAATTGCATGAATTTTGAATTTTATAACAGTTTAATTATTGTGATGTGGTGGCAATACTTTTGTTCTCTGAATGTATGCTTAAACAGTGCATATGTCTTTTGAATTTGTGGTTCATGAATGTTGGCTCTTGAAAGAATGATGAAAAAGGAGACATGTTACTGAGGATCTGAAAAATCATTAAAATGATTCTTGAAGCAAGAAAAAGCATTACTATTCAAAAAAAAATCGAAAAAAAAACGAGAAAAAAAAGAGGAAGAAAAGAAAAATAAAGTTGTGATCCAAGGAAATAAGAGTGTGCTTAAGAACCCTGGACACCTCTAGTTGGGGACTTTAGCAAAGCTGAGTCACAATCTGAAAAGGTTCACCCAATTATGTGTCTGTGGCATGTATGTATCCGGTGGTAATACTGGAAGACAGAGTGCTTTGGGCCACAGCCAAGACTCAATAAGTAGCTATGTTCAAGAATCATCATACTTTACTAGGAGAATCAATAACACTATCTGGATTCTGAGTTCCTAAAGAAGCCAACCATTCTGAATTTCAAAGGATAGAGTGAGATGCCAAAACTATTCAGAGGCAAAAAGCTAAAAGCCCCGCTCATCTAATTAATACTGATCTTCATAGATGTTTTTGGAATTCATTGCATATTCTCTTCTTTTTATCTTATTTGATTTTCAGTTGCTTGAGGACAAGCAACAATTTAAGTTTGGTGTTGTGATGAGCGGATAATTTGTATGCTTTTTGGCATTGTTTTTAGTATGTTTTTGGTATGATATAGTTAGTTTTTAGTATATTTTTATTAGTTTTTAGTTAAAATTCACTTTTCTAGACTTTACTATGAGTTTGTGTGTTTTTCTGTGATTTCAGGTATTTTCTGGCTGAAATTGAGGGACCTGAGCAAAAATCTGATTTAGAGACTAAAAAGGACTGTAGATGCTGTTGGATTCTGACCTCCCTGCACTCGAAGTGGATTTTCTGGAGCTACAGAAGCCCAATTGGCGCGCTCTTAACAGCGTTGGAAAGTAGACATCCTGGGCTTTCCAGAAATATATGATAGTCCATACTTTGCCCAAGATTTGATGGCCCAAACCGGCGTTCAAATTCACCTTCAGAAATTCCAGCGTTAAACGCCGGAACTGGCACCAAAATGGGAGTTAAACGCCCAAACTGGCACTAAAGCTGGCGTTTAACTCCAAGAAGAGTCTCTGCACGAACCTTCTTCATTGCTCAGCCCAAGCACACACCAAGTGGGCCCGGAAGTGGATTTTTATGTCATTTACTCATTTCTGTAAACCTTAGGATACTAGTTTTCTATAAATAGGACCTTTTACTATTGTATAGGGAGTCTTTCGATCACTAGAGCTTTTTGATCATACATTTTTATGATTGAACCCTCATTGGGAGGCTGGCCATTTGGCCATGCCTAGACCTTGTTCTTATGTATTTTCAACGGTGGAGTTTCTACACACCATAGATTAAGGTGTGGAGCTCTGCTGTACCTCGAGTATTAATGCAATTACTATTGTTCTTCCATTCAATTCCGCTTGTTCTTGTTCTAAGATATCACTTGTTCTTCAACTTGATGAATGTGATGATCCGTGACACTCATCATCATTCTCACCTATGAACATGTGACTGACAACCACCTCTGTTCTACCTTCGATTGGGTGAATGTCTCTTGGATTCCTGATTGCACGATGCATGGTTGATCGCCTGAACCGAGTTCTCGTCTGACAAACGAGCCAACCATTCCGTGAGATCAGAGTCTTCGTGGTATAGGCAAGAACTGATGGCGGCATTCAAGAGAATCCGGAAGGTCTAACCTTGTCTGTGGTATTCTGAGTAGGATTCAATGACTGAATGACTGTGACGTGCTTCAAACTCCTAGCAGGCGGGGCGTTAGTGACAGACGCAAAAGAATCGATGGATTCTATTCCGGCCTGACCGAGAACCGACAGCTGAATTCCGCTATGCTGTGACAGAGCATATGCAATCGCTTTCACTGAGAGGATGGGAGGTAGCCATTGACAACGGTGAAACCCTACACAAGCTTGCCATGGAAAGGAATAAGAAGGATTGGATGAAGACAGTAGGAAAGCAGAGAGACGGAAGGGAAGGCATCTTCATGCGCTTATCTGAAGTTCCTACCAATGAATTACATAGGTATCTCTATCTTTACCTTTTTGTTATTTTCGTTCATCACCATTACTATTTGAGTTTTCCTGACTAAGATTTACAAGATGACCATAGCTTGCTTCAATACTAACAATCTCCGTGGGATCGACCCTTACTCGCGTAAGGTTTATTACTTGGACGACCCAGTGCACTTGCTGGTTAGTTGTGCGAAGTTGTGTAATGCCATGGTACTGAACTACCAAGTTTTTGGGGTTCATGACCGGGGATTATGAGAGTTGTGAAAAAGTATTGTTCACAATTTCGCGCACCAAGCCTCACAGATATTCAGAGCCATGTTGGAACCTCCCAACACCAAACTTAGAGTTTGAATGTGGGGGTTCAACACCAAACTTAGAGTTTGGTTGTGGCCTCCCAACACCAAACTTAGAGTTTGACTGTGGGGGCTCTGTTTGGCTCTGTTTTGAGAGAAGCTCTTCATGCTTCCTCTCCATGATGATAGAGGGATATCCTTGAGCCTTAAACATAAGGGATTCTTCATTCACTTGAATGATCAACTCTCCTCTATCAACATCAATCACAGCCTTTGCAGTGGCTAGGAAGGGTCTGCCAAGGATGATGGATTCATCCATGCACTTCCCAGTCTCTAGGACTATGAAATCAGTAGGGATGTAATGGTCTTCAACCTTAACCAGAACATCCTCTACAAGTCCATGGGCTTGTTTTCTTGAATTGTCTGCCATCTCTAGTGACATTTTTGCAGCTTGCACCTCAGAGATCCCTAACTTCTCCATTACAGAGAGAGGCATGAGGTTTACACTTGACCCTAAGTCACACAAGGCCTTCTTGAAGGTCATGGTGCCTATGGTACAAGGTATTGAAAACTTCCCAGGATCCTGTCTCTTTTGAGGCAGTTTCTGCCTAGACAAGTCATCCAGTTCTTTGGTGAGCAAAGGGGGTTCATCCTCCCAAGTCTCATTTCCAAATAACTTGTCATTTAGCTTCATGATTGCTCCAAGGTAATTGGCAACTTGCTCCTCAATGACATACTCATCCTCTTCAGAGGAAGAATACTCATCAGAGCTCATGAATGGCAGAAGTAAGTCCAATGGAATCTCTATGGTCTCAAGTTGAGCCTCAGATTCCCATGGTTCCTCATTGGGGAACTCATTGGAGGTCAGTGGACGCCCAGTGAGGCCTTCCTCAATGGCGTTCACTGCTTCTTCTTTCTCCCAAAATTCGGCCATGTTGATGACCTGGCACTCTCCTTTTGGATTTTCTTCTGTATTGCTTGGAAGAGTACTAGGAGGGAGCTCAGTAATTTTCTTGCTCAGCTGACCCACTTGTCCTTCCAAATTTCTAATGGAGGACCTTGTTTCAGTCATGAAACTTTGAGTGGTTTTGATCAGATCAGAGACCATGGTTGCTAAGTCAGAGGTATTCTGCTTAGAACTCTCTATCTGTTGCTGAGAAGATGATGGAAAAGGTTTGCTATTGCTAAACCTGTTTCTTCCACCATTATTGTTATTGAAACCTTGTTGAGGTCTCTGTTGGTCCTTCCATGAAAGATTTGGATGATTCCTCCATGAAGGATTGTATGTGTTTCCATAGGGTTCTCCCATGTAATTCACCTCTTCTATTGAAGGGTTCTCAGGATCATAAGCTTCTTCCTCAGATGAAGCCTCCTTAGTACTGCTTGGTGCATTTTGCATTCCAGACAGACTTTGAGAAATCATATTGACTTGTTGAGTCAATATTTTGTTCTGAGCCAATATGGCATTCAGAGTGTCAATCTCAAGAACCCCTTTCTTCTGACTAGTCCCATTGTTCACAGGATTTCTTTCAGAAGTGTACATGAATTGGTTATTTGCAACCATTTCAATCAGTTCTTGAGCTTCAGTAGGCGTCTTCTTCAGATGAAGAGATCCTCCTGCAGAGCTATCCAGAGACATCTTGGATAGTTCAGAGAGACCATCATAGAAAATACCTATGATGCTCCATTCAGAAAGCATATCAGAAGGACACTTTCTGATTAATTGTTTGTATCTTTCCCAAGCTTCATAGAGGGATTCTCCTTCCTTCTGTCTGAAGGTTTGGACTTCCACTCTAAGCTTACTCAATTTTTGAGGTGGGAAGAACTTTGCCAAGAAGGCATTGACTAGCTTTTCCCAAGAGTCCAGGCTTTCTTTAGGTTGAGAATCCAACCATGTTCTAGCTCTGTCTCTTACAGCAAAAGGGAATAGCATAAGTCTGTAGACCTCAGGGTCAACCCCATTAGTCTTGACAGTGTCACAGATTTGCAAGAACTCAGCTAAAAACTGATGAGGATCTTCCAGTGGAAGTCCATGGAACTTGCAATTCTGTTGCATTAGAGAAACTAATTGAGGCTTGAGCTCAAAGTTGTTTGCTCCAATGGCAGGGATAGAGATGCTTCTCCCATAGAAATCGGGAGTAGGTGCAGTAAAGTCACCCAGCACCTTCCTTGCATTGTTGGCATTGTTGTTTTCGGCTGCCATGTGTTCTTCTTCTTTGGAGAATTCGGTCAGGTCCTCTAAAGAGAGTTGTGCTTTGGCTTCTCTGAGCTTTCTCTTCAAGGTCCTTTCAGGTTCAGGATCAGCCTCAACAAGAATGCCTTTGTCTTTGCTCCTGCTCATATGAGAGAGAAGAGAACAAGAAATGTGGAATCCTCTATGTCACAGTATAGAGATTCCTTGAAGTGTCAGAGGAAAAGAAGAGTAGAAGACAGAAGTATAAAATTCGAACTTTGTCAGAGGAGATGGAGTTCGAATTTTGCATTAAGGAATAGTGTTAGTCCATGAATAGAAGGATGTGAGAAGAAGGGAAGTGATTTTCGAAAATTAAGTAAAAATTTTGAAAACATTTTTGAAAAACATTACTTAATTTTCGAAAATGAAAGTGGGAAAGAAATAAAGTGATTTTTGAAAAAGATTTTGAAATTAGAAATCAAAAAGATTTGATTGAAGACTATTTTGAAAAAGATGTGGTTAAGAAAATATGATTGGTTTTAAAAGGATGTGATTGAGAAGATATGATTTGAAAAACATTTTAAAAAGATTTGATTTTGAAAATTAAAAACTTGGCTAACAAGAAAAGATATGATTCAAACATTAAACCTTCCTCAACAGAAAAGGCAACATACTTGAAATGTTGAATCAAATCATTAATTGGTAGCAAGTATCTTTGAAAAAAGAAAGAAATTAAATTTGAAAGAGATTTGATTGAAAGATATGATTTGAAAAAGATTTGATTTTGAAAAACTTTGAAAACTGAAAAAAAATTGCATTGAAAAACAGAATCTTCCCCCTTGTGCCTTCCTGGCGTTAAACGCCCAGAATGGTGCACATTCTGGCGTTTAACGCCCAAACCTATACCTTTTTGGGCGTTAAACGCGCAACCAGGTACCCTGGCTGGCGTTTAAACGCCAGTCTGTCCTTCTTCACTGGGCGTTTTGAACGCCCAGCTTTTTCTGTATAATTCCTTTGCTGTATGTTCTGAATCTTCAATTCTCTGTATTATTGACTTGAGAAGACACAAATTAAAAATATTTTTGGATTTTTAATAATAAGGAAAAATCAAAATGCAACAAGAATCAAATAACAATGCATGCAAGACACCAAACTTAGCAGTTTGTATACTACTGACACTAATGAAAATGCATATGAGACACACAAAACACTCAAGTCAAGAGAATTCAAAGATCAGAGTAAGAAATCATCAAGAATTACTTGAAGATCCTTAAGACACATGAATGAATGCATGCAGCTGACACCAAACTTAAGAAGAGACACTGGACTCAAACAAGAAATTTTTGGATTTTATGATTTTTTTGATTTTTTTTTTGTGTTTTTCGAAAATTAAGTGGAAAAAGGATATCAAAATTCTCAATGAGAATTCCAGGAATCAGTGCAATGCTAGTCTAAGACTCCGGTCCAGGAATTAGACATGGCTTCACAGCCAGCCAAGCTTTCAAAGAAAGTTTCGGTCCAAAACACTAGACATGGCCAAAGGCCAGCCAAGCCTTAGCAGATCACTGCTCCAAGAGCAAGTTTGATAAAGATCAACAAGCTCTTGTGATGATAAGTTGAAACCTCGGTCCAATGAGATTAGACATGGCTTCTCAGCCAGCCAGACTTCAACAAATCATCATGAAACTCTAGAATTCCTCTTCAAGAATTTCGAAAAAAAATACCTAATCTAAGCAACAAGATGAACCGTCAGTTGTCCAAACTGAACAATCCCCGGCAACGGCGCCAAAAACTTGGTGCGCGAAATTGTGAACAATACTTTTCACAACTCTCATAATCCCCGGTCATGAACCCCAAAAACTTGGTAGCTCAGTACCATGGCATTACACAACTTCGCACAACTAACCAGCAAGTGCACTGGGTCGTCCAAGTAATAAACCTTACGCGAGTAAGGGTCGATCCCACGGAGATTGTTAGTATGAAGCAAGCTATGGTCATCTTGTAAATCTTAGTCAGGCAAACTCAAATGATATGATGATGAACGAAAATAACAATAAGATAAAGATAGAGGTACTTATGTAATTCATTGGTAGGAACTTCAGATAAGCGCATGAAGATGCCTTCCCTTCCGTCTCTCTGCTTTCCTATAGTCTTCATCCAATCCTTCCTACTCCTTTCCATGGCAAGCTTGTGTAGGGTTTCACCGTTGTCAATGGCTACCTCCCATCCTCTCAGTGAAAGCGATTGCATATGCTCTGTCACAGCACGCGGAATTCAGCTGTCGGTTCTCGGTCAGGCCGGAATAGAATCCATCGATTCTTTTGCGTCTGTCACTAACGCCCCGCTTGCTAGGAGTTTGAAGCACGTCACAGTCATTCAATCATTGAATCCTACTCAGAATACCACAGACAAGGTTAGACCTTCCGGATTCTCTTGAATGCCGCCATCAGTTCCAGCCTATACCACGAAGATTCCGATTAAAGAATCCAAGAGATATTCACCCAATCGAAGGTAGAACAGAGGTGGCTGTCAGTCACATGTTCATAGGTGAGAATGATGATGAGTGTCACGGATCATCACATTCATCAAGTTGAAGAACAAGTGATATCTTAGAACAAGAACAAGCGGAATTGAATGGAAGAACAATAGTAATTGCATTAATACTCGAGGTACAGCAGAGCTCCACACCTTAATCTATGGTGTGTAGAAACTCCACCGTTGAAAATACATAAGTGATAGTGTGATCATTGGTTTCGGCCCCAGGGAGGGAACCAGAAGAACCAAGATCTGATCTAAGAACTAGCTGTCCAAAGATGAAAATACAATAGTAAAAGGTCATACTTATAGAAAACTAGTAGCCTAGGGTGTACAAAAATGAGTAAATGACATAAAAATCCACTTCCGGGCCCACTTGGTGTGTGCTTGGGCTGAGCAATGAAGCATTTTCGTGTAGAGACTCTTCTTGGAGTTAAACGCCAGCTTTAGTGCCAGTTTGGGCGTTTAACTCCCATTTGGGTGCCAGTTCCAGCGTTTAACGCTGGGATTTCTGAGGGTGACTTTGAACGCCGGTTTGGGCCATCAAATCTTGGGCAAAGTATGAACTATCATATATTGCTAGAAAGCCCATGATGTCTACTTTCCAATGCCGTTGAGAGCGCGCCAATTGGGCTTCTGTAGCTCCAGAAAATCTACTTCGAGTACAGGGAGGTCAGAATCCAACAGCATCTGCAGTCCTTTTTAGTCTCTGAATCAGATTTTTGCTCAGGTCCCTCAATTTCAGCCAGAAAATACCTGAAATCACAGAAAAACACACAAACTCATAGTAAAGTCCAGAAAAGTGAATTTTAACTAAAAACTAATAAAAATATACTAAAAACTAACTATATCATACCAAAAACATACTAAAAGCAATGCCAAAAAGCGTACAAATTATCCGCTCATCACAACCTTACTGAAATTTTCGAACAAGAAAAGGATATGGCAGCCGAACCCAACAACAATAATGCAAGGAAGATGCTTGGTGACTATACTATACCTACTTCTAAGTTTGATGGAAGAAGCATCTAAATCACTGCCATTGGAGCAAACAATTTTGAGCTGAAACCTTAACTAGTTGCTCTAATGCAACAGAACTGCAAGTTCCATAGACTTCCATCAGAAGATTCCTATCAGTTTTTAACTGAGTTCTTACAGATCTGTTAGACTGTTAAGACTAATGGAGTAAATCCTGAAGTCTACAGGCTCATGCTTTTCCCTTTTGCTATAAGAGACAGAGCTAGAACA
Source organism: Arachis hypogaea (assembly GCF_003086295.3). NCBI lineage: Eukaryota > Viridiplantae > Streptophyta > Magnoliopsida > Fabales > Fabaceae > Arachis > Arachis hypogaea. Next base: position 32,063,577 of record NC_092037.1, read on the forward strand.
AGGTTGGACTCACAACCTAAAGATAGCCTGGACACTTGGGACAAGCTGGTCATGGCCTTCTTGGCTAAGTTCTTTCCTCCTCAAAAGCTGAGCAAGCTTAGAGTGGATGTTCAGACCTTCAAACAGAAAGATGGTGAATCCCTCTATGAAGCTTGAGAAAGATACAAGCAGATGACCAAAAGGTGTCCTTCTGACATGCTTTCAGAGTGGACCATTCTGGATATATTCTATTATGGTCTATCTGAGTTCTCTAAGATGTCACTGGACCATTCTGCAGGTGGATCCATTCACCTAAAGAAAACGCCTGCAGAAGCTCAAGAATTCATTGACATGGTTGCAAATAACCAATTCATGTACACTTCTGAGAGGAATTCCGTGAATAATAGGACACCTCAGAGGAAGAGAGCTCTTGAAATTGATGCTCTGAATGCAATATTGACTCAGAACAAAATGTTGACTCAGCAACTCAACATGATTTCTCAAAGTCTGAATGGATGGCAAAATGCATCCAACAGTACTAAAGAGGCATCTTCTGAAGAAGAAGCATATGATCCTGAGAACCCTGCACTAGCAGAGGTGAATTACATTGGTGAACCTTATGGAAACACCTATAATTTCTCATGGAGAAATCATCCAAATTTCTCATGGAAGGATCAACAGAAGCCTCAACAAGGCTTTATTAATGGTGGAAGAAACAGGCTTAACAATAGCAAGCCTTTTCCATCATCTTCTTAGCAACAGACAGAGCATTCTGAGCAGAGCACCTCTAGCTTAGCAAACATAGTCTCTGATCTATCCAAGGTCACTTTAAGTTTCATGAGTGAAACAAGGTCCTCCATCAGAAATTTGGAGGTACAAGTGGGCCAGCTGGGTAAGAAAATCATTGAAACTCCTCCTAGTACTCTCCCAAGCAATACAGAAGAGAATCCATAAAGAGAGTGCAAGGCCATTGATATTGTCAATATGGCCGAATTCAAGGAGGAAGGGGAGGACGTGAATCCCTGTGAGGAAGACCTCATGGGATGTCTCCCAAATAAGAAGGAGTTTCCTATTGAGGACCTAAAAGAATCTGAGGCTCATATAGAGACCACAGAGATTCCTTTAAACCTCTTTCTGCCATTCATGAGCTCTGAAAACTATTCTTCCTTTGAAGAGGATGAAGACGTAACTGGAGAGCAAGTTGCTCAATATCTAGGAGCCATCATAAAGCTGAATGCCAAATTGTTTGGTAGGAAGGTGAACGTCCCTTGCTCATTAGTGAACTAGATACATGGGTTCAGCAAACTCTACCTCAAAAGAAACAAGATCCTGGTAAATTCTTTATACCATGTACCATGGGCACCATGACCTTTGAAAAGGCTCTGTGTGACCTAGGGTCAGATATAAATCTTATGCCACTCTCTGTAATGGAGAAGCTGGGGATCTTTGAGGTATAGGCTATCACATTCTCATTACAGATGACAGACAAGTCAGTAAGACAAGCTTATGGATTGGTAGAGGACGTGTTTGTAAATGTTAAAGGCCTTTACATCCTTGCTGATTTCATAATCTTAGACACTAGGAAGGAGGAGGATGAATGCATCATCCTTGGAAGACCCTTCCTAGCCACAGCAGGAGCTGTGATTGATGTTGACAGAGGAGAGCTAGTCCTTCAATTAAATGGGGACTACCTTGTGTTTAAAGCTCAAGGATATTCCTCGGCAACCATGGAGAGGAAGCATGAAAAGCTTCTCTCAATACAGAGTCAAACAAAGCCCCCACAATCAAACTCTAAGTTTGGTGTTGGGAGGCCACAGCCAAACTCTAAGTTTGGTATTGAACCCCCACATTCAAACTCTAAGTTTGGTGTTGGGAGTCGACAACATTGACTTGATCACCTGTGAAGCTCCATGAGAGCTCACTATCAAGCTATTGACATTAAAGAAGCGCTTATTGGGAGGCAACCCAATTTTTATTTATCTAATTTTATTTTTATTTTATTGTATGTTTTATTAGATTCATGATCATGTGGAGTCACAAAACAAATACTAAAATTAAAAACAGAATCAAAAACAGCAGAAGAAACAGCACACTCTGGAGGAAGAGCTTACTGGCGTTTGAACGCCAGTAAGGAGCATTTGGCTGGCGTTCAACGCCAGAACAGAGCATGAATCTGGCGTTGAATGCCCGAAACAAGCAACAATCTGACGTTTAAAACACCAGGATTACACCCTGAGGAGAGCTGGCGTTAAACGCCAGAAGCAAGCATGGAACTGGCGTTCAACGCTAGAAACATGCGGCAGACTGGCGTTGAACGCCCAAAACAGGCATAGAACTGGTGTTTAACGTCAGATACAAGCATCAATCTAGAGTTAAACACCAGGATTGCATGCAGAGGGCATTTTTCACGCCTCATTGGTGCAGGGATGATAATCCTTGACACCTCAGGATCTGTGGACCCCACAGGATCATCTCAGGATCTGTGGACCCCACAGGATCCCTACCTACCTCAATTTACCTTCTCGCTTCTTCACACAATCCAATAACACTCTTCCCCATAAACCCCACCTACCTTCAAATTCAAATTCCCTTTTCCCACCCAAACCCACCCAATGTGGCCGCACCTTAACCCCTCTCCCTCCACTATATAAATCCCTCTATCCTTCTTCATTTTCACACAACACAACTGGTGCACGAAATTGCAATCACACCTTTGCAATCCGCACAACTAACTAGCAAGTGCACTGGGTCGTCCAAGTAATACCTTACGTGAGTAAGGGTCGATCCCACGGAGATTGTTGGTATGAAGCAAGCTATGGTTATCTTATTAATCTTAGTCAGGATGCCAATAAGGTTCTTTGAATTTAATTGTAAAAAGTGAAAGTGTTTGGAATAAGTAATTGTTACTCAATAATGGAGAATATGTTAGAGTTTTGGAGATGTTTTGTCCTCTTTATTTCAGCTTTTCTCTTGTCCTCCTCTTCACACACGCAAGGCTCCTTCCATGACAAGCTGTATGTAGGACGTCATTGTTGTCAATGGCTACTTCCTATCCTCTCAGTGAAAATGGTCCAAATGCTCTGTCACAGCACAGCTAATCATCTGTTGGTTCTCGATCATGTCGGAATAGAATCCATTGATCCTTTTGCGTTTGTCATCACGCCCAACAATCACGATTTTGAAGCTTGTCATAGCCATTCAATCCTTGAATCCTACTTGCAATATCACAGATAAGGTTTAGACTTTTCGGATCCTCAAGAGTGGCCGCCAAAATATTCTAGCTTATACCACAAAGATTCTGATTAAGGAATCTAAGAGATACTCATTCAATCTAATGTAGAACGGAGGTGGTTGTCAGGCACACGTTCATGGATTAAGGAAGTTGATGAGTGTCACGGATCATCACCTTCTTCATAGTGAAGCACGAATGAACATCTTAGATGGGAACAAGTGTGTTTGAATGGAAAACAGAAATAATTGCATTAATTCATTAAGACGCTGCAGAGCTCCTCACCCCCAACAATGGAGTTTAGAGACTCATGCCGTCACAAGGTATAGAATTCAGATCTAATAATGTCATGCTCCAAAATAAATCTCTAAAGGTTGTTTAAATACTAAACTAGTAACCTAGGTTTACAGAAAATGAGTAAACTAAGATGGATAGTGCAGAAATCTACTTCTGGGGCCCACTTGGTATGTGCTGGGGCTGAGACTTAAGCTTCTCACGTGCCTGGGCTATTTCTGGAGTTGAACGCCAGGTTGTAACCTGTTTCTGGCGCTGAACGCCAAACTGCAACATGGAACTGGCGTTGAACGCCAGTTTACATCGTCCATCTTTGTGCAAAGTATGGACTATTACATATTTCTGGAAAGCCCTGGATGTCTAATTTTCAACCCAATTGAGAGTGCGCCAATTGGACTCCTGTAACTCCAAAAAATCCATTCCGAGTGCAGGGAGGTCAGAATCCAACAGCATCAGCAGTCCTTTTTCAGCCTAAATCAGATTTTTGCTCAGCTCCCTCAATTTCAGCTAGAAAAATACCTGAAATCATAGAAAAACACACAAACTCATAGTAAAGTCCAGAAATATACTTTTTGCCTAAAAACTAATTAAAATCTACTAAAAACCAACTAAAACATACTAAAATCTACATGAAATTACCCCCCAAAAAGCGTATAAAATATTCGCTCATCAACAACCCTCTCTTCTCCCCCTTGGCTGAATACACACATCTCTCCCTCTCCTCCATATATTCTTTTTCTTCTTCTATTCTTTCTTCTTTTGCTCGAGGACGAGCAACATTCTAACTTTGGTGTGGTAAAAGCATAGCTTTTTTATTTTTCCATAACCATTGATGGCACATAAGGCCAGAGAAACCTCAAAAAAGAGAAAAGGAAAGACAAAAGCTTCCACCTTTGAGTCATAGGAGATGGAGAGATTCATCTCAAAGGTCCATAGCTCAATAATAGAGTATTTGACTGCACATCAAGAGAGCCCACTCATGGACCTCAACAAGAGCATGAGGAATTCCCTCATCAAGAAATTCCTGAGATACCTCAGGGGATACAATTTTCTCCACACTATTATTGGGAGCAACTAAGGATAGGAGCACCAAAATCACTAGGGATCAAGCAACAAAGGCAAGGAAGAGACATAGAGGAGCTCAAAAAGCACCATTGGTCCTTCAAGAAGGCGCCACCCTCACTAAGATGGACTCATTCTTTAACTTCCTTATTCTTATATCTCTGTTTTTCGATTTTTGAGCTTCATGTTTGCCTATGTTTGTGTCTTTACTACATGATCATTAGTATTTATTAACTATGTCTTAAGGCTATGAATAATTCCATGAATCCTTCACCTTTCTTAAATGAAAAATATTTTTAATTCAAAAGAACAAGAAGTACATGAGTTTCGAATTTATCCTTGAAATTAGTTTAATTATATTGATGTGGTGACAATACTTTTTGTTTTCTGAATGAATGCTTGAACAGTGCATATTTTTTTATCTTGTTGTTTATGAATGTTAAAATTGTTGGCTCTTAAAAGAATGATGAACAAGGAGAAATGTTATTGATAATCTAAAAAATCATGAAATTGATTCTTGAAGCAAGAAAAAGCAGTGAAAAAGCAAAAGCTTGCGAAAAAAATATAAAAGAAAAAGAAAAAGCAAGTAGAAAAAGCCAATAGCCCTTAATACCAAAATGCAAGGGTAAAAAGGTTCCAAGGCTTTGAGCATCAATGGATAGGAGGGCCCAAGGAAATAAATCCATGCCTAAGCGGCTAAATCAAGCTGTCCCTAACCATGTGCTTGTGGCATGCAGGTCCAAGTGAAAAGCTTGAGACTGAGTGGTTAAAGTCGTGATCCAAAGCAAAAAGAGTGTGCTTAAGAGCTCTGGACACCTCTAACTGGGGACTTTAGCAAAGCTGAGTCACAATCTGAAAAGGTTCACCAGTCATGTGTCTGTGGCATTTATGTATCCGATGGTAATACTGGAAAACAAAGTGCTTAGGGCAACGGCCAAGACTCATAAAAATAGCTGTGTTCAAGAATCAACATACTTAACTAGGAGAATCAATAACACTATCTGAAATTCTAAGTTCCTATGGATGCCAATCATTCTAAACTTCAAAGGATAAAGTAAGATGCTAAAACTGTTCAGAAGCAAAAAGCTATAAGTCCCGCTCATCTAATTAGAACTAATATTCATTGATATTTTAGAATTTATAGTATATTCTCTTCTTTTTATCCTATTTGATTTTTAGTTGCTTGGGGACCAGCAACAATATAAGTTTGGTGTTGTGATGAGCGGATAATTTATACGCTTTTTGGCATTGTTTTAGGTAGTTTCTAGTAGGATCTAGCTACTTTTAGGGATATTTTCATTAGTTTTTATGAAAAATTCACATTTCTGGACTTTACTATGAGTTTGTGCATTTTTCTGTGATTTTAGGTATTTTCTGGCTGAAATTAAGGGACCTGAGCAAAAAACTGATTCAGGCTGAAAAAGGACTGCTGATGCTGTTAGATTCTGACCTCCCTGCACTCGAAATAGATTTTCTGGAGCTACAGAATTTTAAATGGTGCGCTTTCAATGGCGTTGGAAAGTAGACATCTAGAGCTTTCCATCAATATATAATATTCCATACTTTATTCGAGATTAGACGACACAAACTGGTGTGCAACGCCAGTTCCATGCTGCATTCTTGAGTCAAACGCCAGAAACACGTCACAAACCAGAGTTAAATACCAAAAACACGTTACAACTTGGCGTTTAACTCCAAGGGAAGCTTCTGCACGTGTAAAGCTCAAGCTCAGCCCAAGCACACACCAAAGTGGGCCCCGGAAGTGGATTTCTGCATGTAGACTTATTTCTGTAAACCCTAGTAACTAGTCTAGTATAAATAGGACATTTTACTATTGTATTAGACATCGTTGGATTATTTTTGGTTCACCTTATGATCCTTTGATCACGTTTATGGGGGCTGGCCATTTGGCCATGCCTGGACCATCACTTATGAATTTTCAACGGTGGAGTTTCTACACACCATAGATTAAGGTGTGGAGCTCTGCTGTACCTCGAGTTTTAATGCAAAGTACTACTATCTTTTATTCAATTTGACTTATTCTTATTCAAAGATATTCGCTGCACTTTAACATGATGAATGTGATGATCCGTGACACTCATCATCATTCTTACCTATGAACGAGTGATTGACAACCACTTCTGTTCTACCTTAGAACGAGCGGGTATCTCTTGGATTCCCTAACTAGAATCTTCATGGTATAAGCTAGAACCCTTTGGCGGCCACTCTTGAGGATTCGGAAAGTTTAAACCTTGTCTGTGGTATTTCGAGTTGGATTCAGGGATTGAATGGCTGTGACGAGCTTCAAACTCGCAATTGTTGGGCGTGATGACAAACGCAAAAGAATCAATAGATTCTATTCCAACATGATCGAGAACCGACAAATGATTAGTCGTGCTGTGATATTCACTGAGAGGATGGGATGTAGCCATTGACAACAGTGATGCCCTACATACAGCTTGCCATGGAAAGGAGTATGAAGGATTGAAAGTAAGAAAGCAGTATGTTGCAGAGATTCAACAGGGATAAAGCATCTCCATACACTTATCTGAAATTTCCGCCAATGATTTACATAAGTATTTCTATATTTATTTTATGCTTTATTTATTATTAATTTTGAAAACCACTATAACCATTTGAATCCGCCTAACTGAGATTTGCAAGATGACCATAGATTGCTTCATACCGACAATCTCTGTAGGATCGACCCTTACTCACGTAAGATTTATTACTTGGACGACCCAGTGCACTTGCTGGTTGGTTGTGCAGAGTTGTGACAAAGTGTGATTTCCGTTTGAGAGCACCAAGTCATTGGAGCCATTGTTGATGATCACAATTTTGTGCACCAGCCACGTGTTCCTTATATTTGAATAACTAACCATGCCACATGTAAGCAAACATAGCTTCGGTGGACACTAAACTTGTTTTTCATCAAATGGTTCACGTGAAATTTTGATTTTTGTCACTGTTAGTTTATTCATCACAAGGAACATTTTATTTTCTACCTTAACAAGACAAATTTACAAGATGATGTAAGACATGGTTTTTCTTTTCATGAATCTTAGTCTTAGAGCAAATGTGACTTTCTTGAAACTCATAGCACATGTAGAACACCAAACTTAATGTTTGGCTATATACTTCAATAAAATGAATGAGTATATATCCTAAGATCGTTATATGATCATCATACTTGGAAAGCCATTTTAGAGTGCCTTTAGGCATACCAAACTTAGGAATCAGACATATGCCTTAAAATAATGTATGCAACCATCAAATCTACCCATGAAAACTCATATTCATGCTAGAAGAACCATTAATTATTGATATGAAAATAAAAGCAAGACTATTAAATCATGGGCTGCCTCCCATGGAGCGCTCATTTAGTGTCACTAGTTTGACGTCAGTTCTCTGTTAGGGTGACTGATGATTATAGTGCTTCAGCTTGTCTCCTTTCACTGTGAGCTTTTTTCCTGTGCTTTGATGAAGAATCTCCATATGTTTCAACGAGAGTATTTTGTTGACAGTGTAATATTCATCAGATTGTGGGAATGTCTCCAGCTGTTGGTAGATCAGTTTCACTTTGTTTCCTTCTGAGAACTCTTCAGTTGGGATTTTCTTATTTCTCCACCCTTTTGGAACCCATTTTTTTTCTTCTTTCCTTTCTTTGGTGACCCTTCTTTCTTTGCAGCAGGCTTTATGTCAGGGGCTTTCTTAATGATCAATCTTGTAACCTCTTTTTGCAATCCCTTCTCAGCCTTCTTTTCCTCATGATCCTTTTGTTTTTCTTCATTGTTAGTTCTCTGTACCAAGGATGAGTTGATGGGTGCTTCCTTGGGTTTTTCCTTCCAGTTTAGATCTACCTCCTCAATTCTCATGCAACCTTTCTTTTCAACAGGATGTTGTATCTCCTTAAAGACATTTAGAGTGATCTGCTCATCATGTGCTCTCAAGGTCATTTCTCATTTCTCCACATCAATGATTGCCCTTGCTGTGGTTAGGAAAGGCTTCCTAATATGATAGAATCGCCTCCCTCTTCATCTAGATCCAGAATCACAAAATCCGCTGGAAATATGAACTTTCCCACCTTGACTAAGAGATTCTTAACCACTCCATTGGGGATTACCATTGATCTATCAGCAAGTTGCAAGGACATCCTTATAGGCTTTTCTTCTTCTATAGACAACCTTCTCATCGTAGATAAAGGCATTAGATTGATACTTGATCTTAGATCACACAGTGCCTTATCAATGGACATGTTGTCAATAGTGCAAGGCAAAAAGAAGCTTCTAGGATCCTTGAGTTTTGGTGGGAGACCCTTTTGAATTACTGCACTGCATTCTTGTGTCAAGATCACGGTCTCCTTCGCATTCCAGCTTCTCTTCTTGTTAATGAGTTCCTTGAGAAATTTTACATATAAGGGCATTTGCTCCAATACTTCAGCAAGTGGGAGATTGATTTCCATCTTCTTAAAAACCTCCAGAAACTTGGAAAATTATTGGTCTTTGAGCTCTCTTTGCAACCTTTGAGGATATGGTAGAGGAGGAATGTAAGGTTTCACCACCTTCCTCTATTCTTGTGGAAGCTCTTCCATGGCTTGTTTTCCTTTTCTTGAAGCTTGTGGCTCTTCCTCTTTCTGATTGGACGTCTCTTGGTCATGCTTGTCCTCCTCTGCTGGCTTCTTGTTAGCTTCTTTGTCATTCCCTAATAAAGTCTTTCCACTTCTTAATTGAATGGCCTTGCATTCTTCTTTAGGATTGGGGATGGTATCACTTGGAAAAGCATTGGTTGGTCTTTCAACTGGCTGTTTGGATAGCTGTACAATTTGTCTTTCCAAATTTCTCAGTGAGGCTTCATGATTTTTGTTGGCCAATTCTTGATGCTTCATTATCTTCTCCATCATCATCTCAAGATTGGATATTCTTTGGGACTCTTGTGGTAGTTGTGGCTGGGTAAGGGATGTAGATGGTGAATGATAGTTGTTTTAGTTAGTTGATGGGTTATTTGGTGGATAGTAGTTGGATGGGGGTTGATTATTTTATGGTTTTTTGTATGGATTTTGGTTAGTGGTTTGATGATTGTGGTGGTTTGTGTTGCGGGAGTTGTTTTGGTTGGAGTTTCTTTGCCAAGAATTTTGGTTTTCTCCCTACTTTAGATTGGGGTGGTTCCTCCAAGATGAGTTATAAGTGTCTCCATGGAACTCATTTTGTCCAGCACCTTGATTTTGCATATACTGCACTTGTTCAGGATGTTGCTCTTCATAACTCTCTTCTTGTTGTCCCCACACCACTGGTGGTTGATTTGTGGTGCTCACTGCTGCAAGCTGCAGGCCATCCATCCTTTTTGACATCATTTCAATTTATTGTTGAAGTTGCTGATGCATAATCTTGTTTTGAGCCAAGATTGTATCAACTCCTTCAAGCTCAAATACGCCTCTCTTTGGAGCTGCTTGCCTTTTAGAGGAGTAAAAATACTCATTGTTGGCCACCATGTCTATAAGATCATGTGCTTTTTGAGCAGTTTTCATCATTTGCAATGATCCTCCTGAAGAATAGTCCAAAGCCTTTCTTGAACTCATGGTCAAGCCTTCATAAAAATTTTGTAGCTCCACCCATTCACTGAACATTCCCTCTAGGCACCTTTTGATCAAAGCTTTATACATCTCCCATGCTTCATACAATGATTCTCCTTCTAGTTGCCTGAAGGTTTGTACATCAGTTTTTAGCTTAATGACTCTCTGAAGGGGGTAGAATTTGGCTAGAAATTTGCTAACCAAATCATCCCAATTGGTGATGCTTTCTTTAGGGAAGGTTTCTAGCCAATGTGTGGCTTTGTCTCTCAGTGAGAATGGAAATAACAAAAGCTTATAGATGTCAGGGTGGACTCCATTTGTTTTGACAGTGTCACAAATTCTCAAAAATACAGAGAGATGTTGGTTTGGATCTTCAACAGCACTTCCTCCATATTGACAATTCTTCTGAACTAGAGTGATCAGTTGAGGCTTGAGTTCAAAGTTATTAGTATGGACATTGGGAGTCAAGATGCTACTCCCACAGTTTCTTGGGTTGAGGATAGTGTAAGAAGCTGAAACTCTTCTCTGAGACTGACCATTGTTGTTGGCTACATCCTCTGGTGGATTCGGAAGGTTACCCTCCATCTCTTGATCTTCTTCTTCTGATTCTTCTTCTCCAATCACTCCCTTCCCCCTTACTTCCCTTCTCAATCTCAAGAATGTTCTCTCTGGTTCAGAATCAAAGGAGGTGGATGCACCTCTCCTCTCTCCTGGCATACAACACAAACAAACTGAAAACACAAAAATAGGGCACTCTGTTGCTAGAGTGAGATTATAGTTAGCAGAAACAAAATCTCAAACAGTTAGTGTGCTTAGTAAAAACAAAGAAAAATGCTTAATCTAGATTATCACCTACTTAATCATTGTCAATCTAAATCAATCCCCGGCAATGGCGCCAAAAACTTGATGGGTAAAAATTGATTCCACACAAACTAACTGGCAAGTGTCCCGGGTTACATCAAGTAGTAAAACTCACAAAAGTGAGATCGATCCCACAGGGATTGATGGATTAATCAACTTTAGTTGGGTAATGAATTTAGTTTAGCTGATAGTAATGATTTAAGTGAATTTTGATTGACAAAATATAAATTCCAAGAAATCTAAATTGCAGAATGTAAAAGGCTTGAAAAGTAAATGGCAAGAAGTTTAAATTGCTGAGACTTAGAGTGCAAGAAATTAAAAGAACTAAATCTTAAATTGCAAGAAATGTAAATAACTAAATCTTAAAGTGTAGGAAATTAAAACTGCAGAAACTTAAATGGCAAGGAAGCTTAAATTGCATAAATTATAAAGGGAATCGGGTGTAGAGAATTCAAAACAGAAAAAGACAATGTAAATTGCAGTGAAATCAGAGAAATCTAAGTTGAAGAAATTCAAAGAAAGTGATTCATCAGGGATTGGAGATATTATAATCCTTCATGAATCAATTGGGTCGCAACTTCTTTCTCAATCATATGAGTAGATCTATGGCATATTGAAATTGATTGAATCCCAATTCCTTGGCAATCCAATCTCTCTAATCATAATCAATCTTGCCAATTCCTTGATCTAATTATCATGAGAAGAGGTTAAGTGTATTTCTCTCATCCATAAGCCACACCAACTCTCAGGATCTCAATTCCTCCCGAATAGTATTTATCAAGAGAGTAGTGAAGGATAGAACTCCAATTCTAATGCAAGTGATTCCCCTTCCGAGGCTCACACAAGCATTCAGTGAATTAAACCCCCTTCCAGAGTGAATAATTCACAATCAACACAGAAGATACCCAATAGCTACAGAAATGAATAGAGAAGAAGAAGAAGAAGAATTTCATTGATTCATTAGAATTACAATAGAGCTCCTCCCCCTGATGAAATTGGAATTTAGTTCATCATTGTTCTAGTACAAAATAGAAAAGAAAAATTACAGAAGATGAAGAACAGAAAGAAATTAAAATCAGATCTCCAAAGAAACTTTAAAACTCTAAAGGTCTCCTCAAAATAAAAACTCCAAGAAGCTCCCAGAAAAAACTGTCTCATGAAATCAAATTTTCCTCTATTTATACACTTTCCGATTCAGTCATCAAGTGCTTGGAGTGGGCTTTTTGGCCTTTGATGAAGTGGGTCAGAAAAGGTACTTGGTTGCAGTTTCAGGAGAACGTAGCATTCTCAAAGAGAGCGCAACACTCATTCACTGACGCGTACGCGTCCTCTGTGCGTGCGCGTCCATTGCAGTTTTGCACATCGACGCGTACGCGTACCATACGTGTGCGCGTCGTCACTATCTTCAGCCTCAACCATGCTTGCGCATATCATGCACGCGTGCGCGTCCTTTGGTAGCGTTCTTTAAGTGAGTGCTACGTTCGCGTTATGAGCGCTCCCCACGCGTGCGCGTCCTTTGCGTGTGCGCGTGGATGTCAAATTATCAATTCCATGCTTCCGCGCTATCCACGCATTTGCGTGCTTCTTCCCAGATGCCCCATCCACGCGTGCACGTCATGTATGCGCGTCGGTGGCAAATCTTCAATCCCAAATTAAAAATTGTCGCTGGCGCTTGTTCGAATTGAACGTAGTGCTCTTTTGTAAACGAGCGCCGATCATACCCATGCGTACGCGTCCGCATGGGTCTTCCAGAATTCTTGCACTACGCATAAGCGTCCTGTACGCGTACGCGTCGCTAGAGAGCATAGCGTTCTTCTGCAATGCTTATTTCTCTGCTTTTTCTTTTCATCTTCACTTGCCATCAATCAAACATGCAATCAAAGTCTCACCAAAATCATAAGGTTTTGCATCATTCATAATAATCACCTAATTCTTGCATAAATCTCATGATTTAGTATAAAATTAATAATGTTTGATTGAAACAAGATAAATATGAAATTCCACTCCAATCACTTACTTATTGTGCAAGAAAGTGCATAAAGCCTAATGAAAACTAGTAAAATTGCTAGTAAATACTAGCCTAAAATGACTTGTCATCAATATTTAGTATAAATTTTATTTTTATATTTCAAAGTTTATTTGTCTTGTTATCTAATATTCTGTATAAATTTTATTTTTATATTTAAAGTTTATTTGTATTAACTGTTTACTATTTTTCAAATAAAAAATATTAAAACATATAACTATTAAAATCAACGGTAAAGTTGTCGCTTTTAAAATTTAAAATAGACAAATTAAATAATTAAATCGATGGTAATTGTATCGATTTTATTTAATCACATATCGACGGCGACGTTGTTGATTTTATTAAGCATATTATAGAAGAAAGCGTTGTTGATTTATTGAATAAAATATCGACACCAAAGACGTCGATTTTATTGAATAAAATATCGGCAAAAAAGTCGTCATTTTTGTATAATAATATCGACGGCAATGTTGTCGATTTTAGTAAGAAGGTAAAATTCTCACACCCATATTACAGACAGAAAAAATATCGATTTTATTAAATTATTATCAATGGCTAAGCAAGCTGTCGATTTTATTAGAATTTTGCAAAATCGACAAGCTTAATATCGATCACCTCTGCCGTCTATTTTACCGTCGTTTTTTAATATTATCGACGACTTAGCCATCGATTTGGCAGTCGATTTTAATGATATTTTTTGTAGTATTTTATTATTAGTTGCATTTTTTCATTATTTATTCAAATACTAATAATATTTAATTTTTAAATTTTAAATTTAATTAATATCAGTATTGACCCAAAAGTAATACAGAGGTAGCATAACTACTTCCTGCTTGAATTTTTGAATTATTAACAAAAAGTAAACTACTACGTTCTATTATTAAACATTGAATATTTTTTAACATGAGAACGACGCAAGCATTTCAAAAATTAGAAAGGAAAAAAACGAGTAATCAAATGAATAATTAAGTTAAGATCTTATTCAATAAAAATATATTTAATATATTTTATTTTAGTATTAATTGAATTTTTTATTATTTATTTAAACATTAGTATTTATTTATTTTAATTTTTTTATTATTTTTATTATTTGGTATTTTGACTAATCTTTAAAATTAATTTATTTCATAAGTTTATTACACATATAAAATAATACAATCGTGCTCCAAAAACTTTTAGAAAACATCCAAAAATCAACTAAATAAAATTTAATTTTAAAAATGAAATTTTATATCTCATTTTATTATTAGTTGACATTTTTCAATACTTATTTGAACGCGAATATTTATTTATTATCATATATTTAATTATTTGATTGTTTGGTATTTTAATATGTTATTATTTGTATATATTTTAATTGATTAGAATTTCTTCTTTTCTTAATATTATCCTCACCATAATTTTATTTACTATCGTAGACATTAACATAGCATTTGAGCTAGACTTGAACACGCAGCATATAAATATTGATATGAATATGCATAATATAAATATTTATAGTGGTTCAAGAATTTGTTTCTTGTGTACATATAAAATTAGCAAATAATTAATCAATAAATTAAATTTTAATAAAAAAAATTAGAAATGTGAATTTCATAATAAAATAAGATAGAACTAATTAAAACAAGAATTTTGAAATTAACTTTTAAAAATTTGACCCAAAATTAAACCAAACAAATTAAACTGAACGAACTGATCCCAAAATGGGCACAAGGCCCAATTCAACCCAGCCACTTAAGTAAACACAGCTTCCCTTTTTCCCCCTCATCCTCATGTACATTGGAAACATTTTGGAAAAGGGGAGGAACGTGTGACAATTCCAAACCCATATCCTCAATTCAATTTGTTCTAACTTTTAATTCGGAGCTCCGATTGATGAGTCATTTGCGGTCACGTGTTAGTCTCGTAGTCCTCTTCAATTCTATCTGAACAAAGTGGTAAGTTATTCTCAAATTCGTATCCAGTTCTCTGTGTCCCTTTTATGTTCAAAATTGGTTTGAGTTTTGAGTGAGTTTGATGATTTTGGTGGTTTAGGTGCAATCTAACATTGGATAATTGTTGGATTATACTCCAATCATCAATGGTTAAGGTAAGAAAACTATAAACCCCTGTGGTTTTCCCAATTATGTGTATCCTAGTGCTAATTTAGTAAATTGTGTAAATTAGATTGAATTTATGTTAATTTAGAGTTGGTGAATTGGAGCTCTTGGAATAACTCTTGGTAGATGGATTTTGGAAGTGAAACTTGCAATCTTGCCTAGTAGGTTGTCTTGGGTGATACAAGAAAATCGGTCAAGGTATGGTTTAGGTTTCTCGTATTTAATATGTAAGGTTTTGTGAAAACTTAGGCTAGACGACCATAGGCTAGGTGTGAATATTTGAATGTGTTAAATGTTTAGTACCTTGATAATGGTTATTGATTTTCGGTTGATTTTTAGCTTGATAACTAATGTTGGTGATGAAATATAATGTTATATGCTGAATTAGTGATAATTGGCAAGGTATTAAGAAATGAACATGTTATGTGATGAAGGATGATTATTTTTGTTGTTTAGTTGAGTAATTTGTATATAGGATTGTGCATATAAGAGTAAAATTGATTAAGCTAGGATGTGGAGGTTTTGAAATTTTAAAGTGGTATGTTGTTGTGTTGGATACATGTATAGGAAGTGGGAATTAAGTTTGGTTTTTAATGAAAATTGAGGTTTGAGGATTTTGTGAAAAACTAATTTTTAGCTAAACTTCGGTGAGCCATAACTTGGATTCTGAACCACCAAATTATTTCAAATTTATTTCACATGAAAATTAAATTTGTAAAGTTTATGCCATTCAAAAAATAGATGAAAAATATTTTAAAACGAAAAAGTTATGTGCGTCGGAAGTTTGGAGTGTAAAGTTGAAAATTCTGCAGCATTCAGCATTTTTCCTGTTCTGCATAACTTGCGTACGCGACCATTATACGCGACGCGACCAACCTGTTCGAGTTTGGTATCTCGTGTATGCGAGCAGGATGCTTGCGTACACGAGCATAGAAAATTGCACGCCCACACGTACGCGTGACCTTTCAGTAAATGCACTCCCACGCGTACGCATGACCCCTATTTTCAGCAAATGAGTTTTTGTGTTTTAAAACTTAATTTTGGATCCTCTGAACCTCTATTTTCATTCCTTTGACCCTAGATTTTGTTAGTAAGCCTAGTAATGAGATGAAGCTAGGAATAGGGGTAACTTGGAGATGAAGAAAGTTTGTGAAGTGATGATTTAGGTATGAGAAGGAAGGGTGCATATGTATATGTAAATATATACTATTTGAATTATGAATCTGGCTAAAGAAAAGAATGAATGTTGCATCTGAGTACTCTTTCTCGAAAGTGCGATCCTAGGAGATGGTGGAAGGTGAGGATCCTCTTCTTTGTTCCTCTTGGAATTGTAAAATCACCCCAGCGAGATGGTGGGAGGTTAGCATCCCCTCCTTTGTTCCTCTTGGGCATATGAGAATGTACCTCTTCTAGACACAACGGTTGTGGTTTCACCCCACTTGCTCTAGGTTGGTTAGTATAAAGGCTCCCCAGTTAGACGCAAGGGTTGTGGTTTCACCCCAGTTGCTCCGGATTATGATGAGTTATGTATAAAAGAGCAATTATATGATGAGTAAGTAATGAATGATTATGAAATGTTAATGAATGAATATGGAATGATTATCTGAGATACGAGTTTTCCTGGGTAAAGTACCGTGGCTTGCCACCACGTGTTCCAAGTTAAGACTCGATACTCTGTTGACCCTACGTCGTAAGGGTCATCGGGCACGTATAAATAACCGGGAATGGTACCCCCATTGAGCAATTTGATATATATGTGTGTGTGTGTGTGTGTGTGTGTGTGTGTGTGTGTGTGTGTGTGAAATAGCTATGCATAGACTCTTGGGGATGCACGACTGGGAACAGTCCAGGGTTTAGCAGCTGGACTTGTCGGGTTGGGTTGATAACTGACATATGAGACTCATCAGCCATAGGACAGGCATGCATCATATGCATATTGTTTGAATTGCTTGCTTGTACATTATTGCCTAAGTGATTATAACATGCTATTTTTTATATTTTCTATCTGCATTACTTGTATTCTACCTTTGTTTGCCATTGTCTGCTTGTTTGTCTTTGTAATTTCACCTCTGTTTTACATCCTAGATGTAAAGCTCTGTGTGGTAGGGTGTTACACCACGATCCTTGTATCTTACCCAATGCACATAATCAACTAAATCACAATCCACCATCAACATATATCATTCAACATTATCCTAGGGCAATTAACATAGGTTTTTACATAGTGCTACATGGTGCCTATCCGAAATTAAGACCCATATCTCCATTGAGAGCAGTCTCAACCTCGAAAACTGTTCATACCCAGGGTCGAGCTGTCCGACCCGGGATGTTCGACAGACAAAGTAACCGACCTCTTCAGGTTAGGACAACCCGACTTCTTTCTTAAGAGCTCGGCCAAGTCACCAAGAAAGCCCAAAGAAGGGCCCAAATAGAGGAACACGCCCCAAATCCTAAGGCAGCCCAAGCCTATAGGAATAAAGGCGGTTCCGTTGAAGATACGCTAACCTCAACTCAAAGATAAAAGATAAGATAAGATAACTAACTTATCTTATCCAAAAGGTCACATCTCACCATTATAAATACACTGAAGCACCCAGGTATAACTCATACTCTGATTCTACTCAATACCTGCTTAATACCCTTGCTAACTTAAGCATCGGAGTCCCTTGCAGGTACCCCCCACCCTCCGGGGACAAAGGAATCAGCACCACCACCAAGTCCAATAAGTCAGACACAATAGCTTCGGCCGTCTCCCACTAGCCGAACATGTTAGCACCGACCAGTACAGAAGATCTCATCCGAGATCAACCTCCAGTTTCAGGTAACCCCCGGAACATTGGCGCCGTTGCCGGGGAACCTGGAAGTCATCCCATCACCATGGCGGACGACCATGACAAGGACCACGATTCAGGTCTGGAGGATCAAACACCACACAAAAATGCGGGTGTCACGCTATAAAACACTCCGGAAACCAACAAAAAAAAAGACTCACCAAATTCAGGGGCAATAGAAGCGCTCCTGGATCGCCTAAAACAACTGGAAAAAGAAACCCAATAACAACGGAAAATTGGAAGAGATCTCCAAAGAGAGGTGCGGCGACGTCGGGAGTTGGAAGAAAAACTACAGCAATTGGAAGCCGATCTTAAATCAAAAGCCCCCCAGGCTAATCTCGAGGAAAATTCATGCAAAGAGCAAGACCCGTTCACTAGGGAAATCATGAGAACCAAAATTCCAATAGACTTCAAACTCCCAGATATGACCCTGTATGATGGCACCACAGACCCCAACCACCACCTCAGCAACTTCAGAAGTAGAATGTACCTCACTGACGCCCCAGATGCTGTTCGCTGCAAGGCTTTTCCAACAACTCTCACAAAGACAGCGATCCGATGGTTCGACAACCTACCACCGAAGTCCATCTAAAGCTTTGATGACTTAGCTAAAAAATTCCTAACCAGATTCTCCATTCAGAAAGATAAAGCCAAGCACGCCCCCAGTTTAATAGGGATCAAACAAGGAGATCGGGAGAGCCTCCGCAGCTACATGGAGAGATTCAACAAAACATGCATGGACATACAAAGTTTACCAATGGAGGCCGCCATCATGGGACTCATCAATGGCCTACGAGAGGGACCTTTCAGCCAATCTATATCAAAAAAGTACCCGACCTCGTTAGATGAAGTGCAGGAGCAGGCAGAAAAGTATATCAACATGGAGGAAAATGCTTGGTTAGGAGAAACCTCAAAATCGGGGGCCTCCTACCGAGAAAAATACAAGGAAAAATCCCTCTCAAAGGCAAAAGGGGAGGAGGAAACCGAAAAGAATATTGTGAATACCATCGAGTCCGAGGACACTCCACAAACGAATGCTTCGACCTAAAAAACATCATAGAAAAATTGGTGAGAGAAGGAAAATTAGATCGATTCTTGGCCACCCGAGATGATGATCAAAGAAAGAGACGAAGGGATGAAGATACCGAACGAACAGAACGATCACCTCGGACACCAGAAAGACATGTCCACATGATACACGGCGGATTCACAGCAGGTGGGATCTCCAAATCCTCTCGCAAAAGATATCTGATGAGCGGATAATTTATACGCTTTTTGGCATTGTTTTCATATAGTTTTTAGTAAGTTTAAGCTACTTTTAGGGATGTTTTCATTAGTTTTTATGTTAAATTCACATTTCTGGACTTTACTATGAGTTTGTGTGTTTTTCTGTGATTTCAGGTAAATTCTGACTGAAATTGAGGGATTTGAGCAAAACTCTGAAGAAGGCTGACAAAAGGACTGCTGATGCTGTTGGATTCTGACCTCCCTGCACTCGAAATGGATTTTCTGGAGCTACAGAACTCCAATTGGCGCGCTCTCAACGGCGTTGGAAAGTAGACATCCAGGGCTCTCCAGCAATATATAATAGTCCATACTTTATTCGAAGAATGACGACGTAACTTGGCGTTGAACGCCAAGTACACGCTGCTGTCTGGAGTTAAACGCCAGAAAAACGTCATGATCCGGAGTTGAACGCCCAAAACACGTCATAACTCAGAGTTCAACGCCAAGATATGCCTTAGCTCGTGGAATGATTAAGCTCAGCCCAAGCATACACCAAGTGGGCCCCGGAAGCGGATTTATGCATCAATTACTTACTCATGTAAACCCTAGTAGCTAGTCTAGTATATATAGGACATTTATCTATTGTATTAGACATCTTTGGTCTCAGTTTTGTTTTATTCTTCATCTTAGGAGATCATTGATCACGTTAGAGAGGCTGGCCATTCGGCCATGCCTGAACTCTTTGCTTATGTATTTTCAACGGTGGAGTTTCTGCACACCATAGATTAAGGGTGTGGAGCTCTGCTGTACCTCAAGTATCAATGCAATTCTATCTTCTTTTATTCAAATCTCTCTTATTCTTATTCCAAGATATTCATTCGTACCCAAGAACATGATGAATGTGATGAGTCAAATTACCCTCATTATCATTCTCACTTATGAATGCGCGTGATTGACAACCATGTCCGTTCTACATGCAACAGAGCTTGAATGCGTATCTCTTAGATTCCCCAACAGAATCTTCGTGGTATAAGTTAGATAGTTGGCGGCATTTATGAGGATCCGGAAAGTCTCACCTTGTCTGTGGTATTCCGAGTAGGATCTTGGGAATCCGGAAAGTCCAACCTTGTCTGTGGTGTTCCGAGTAGGATTCCGGTAATGAATGACCGTGACGTGCTTCAAACTTTAACCTGCTGGGCGTTGGTGACAGACGCAAAAGAGGGATTATATTCCAGTAGGAGCGGGAACCAACCGGTGATTAGCCGTACTGTGACAGAGTATGTTAGCATAGTTTTCACTGCGAGGATGGGTTGTAGCCATCAGCCATGGGTGATGCCTCCAGACTGGTTAGCTGTGCGAGTGACAGCCGCACAGGTTATTTCCCCGTGAGGAATGAAAGTAGCCACAGTTGATGGTGAACCCCTATACAAAGCTTGCCATGGAAAGGAGTAAGAAGGATTGAGTAGAAGCAGTAGGAGAGCAGGCGTGCTTGAGCCATGCAGCATCTGCATATACTTAACTGATACCTCTACTAATGAATCTGCATAAGTGTTCTATCCCTTTTATTATTCCTTTTTATTATTAATTATTCGAAAACCCATAAAACTATTTTAATCTGCCTAACTGAGATTTGCAAGGTGACCATAGCTTGCTTCATACCAACAATCTCTGTGGATTCGACCCTTACTCACGTAAGGTTTATTACTTGGACGACCCAGTACACTTGCTGGTTAGTTGAACGAGATTGTGAAGGAAATAAACAATGCCCTCAGAGCATAAATCCAATTACAAGAAAAAAGGGAATCACAATTTCGTCCACCAAGTTTTTGGCGCCGTTGCCGGGGATTGTTCGAGTATGGACAACTGACGGTTCATCTTGTTGCTCAGATTAGGTAATTTTCTTTTCAAAAATCTTTTTCAAAAATTTTTCTTTTTATTTTCGTTTTTCTAAAGTATATTTTCGAAAAAAATAAAATAAAAATACAAAAAAATTAGAAAATTATAAAAATCAAAAATATTTTGTGTTTCTTGTTTGAGTCTTGTGTTAATTTTTAAGTTTGGTGTCAATTGCATGCTTTTAAAATTTTTTCTTGCATTTTTCGAAAATTTCATGCATTCATAGTGTTCTTCATGATCTTCAAGTTGTTCTTGACAAGTCTTCTTGTTTGATCTTGATGATTTCTTGTTTTGTGTCTTTTGTTGTTTTTCATGTGCATTTTTGCATTCATATTTTCCATGCATTAAAAATTTCTAAGTTTGGTGTCTTGCATGTTTTCTTTGCATCAAAAATTTTCAAAATAATGTTCTTGATGTTCATCATGATCTTCAAAGTGTTCTTGGTGTTCATCTTGACATTCATAGCATTCTTGCATGCATTCATTGTTTTGATCTAAAAATTTCATGCATTGATTATTTTTGTTGTTTTTCTTTCTCATAATTAAAATATTCAAAAATCAAAAAAATATCTTTTCCTTATTTTCCTCCAAATTTTCGAAATTTTGGGTTGACTTGGTCAAAAATTTTTAAAATTAGTTGTTTCTTACAAGTCAAGTCAAAATTTCAATTTTAAAAATCTTATCTTTTCAAAATCTTTTTCAAAAATCATATCTTTTTCATTTTTTTTATAAATTTCGAAAATTTCAAAAATCTTTTTCAAAATATTTTCAAAATCTTTTTCTTATCTTTATATCATATTTTCGAAAATTAACTAACAATTAATGTGATTGGTTCAAAAAATTTGAAGTTTGTTACTTTCTTGTTAAGAAAGGTTCAATCTTTAAATTCTAGAATCTTATCTTGTAGTTTCTTGTTAGTTAAGTAATTTTTAAAATTAAATCTTTTTCAAAATATCTTTTTCTTAAAACTCTTATTTTATCTTTTATCTTATCTTTTTCAAAATTTTATCTTTTTCAAAATTTGATTTCAAAATATCTTATCTAACTTCTTATCTTCTTATCTTTTTTTCAAAATTTGATTTCAAATCTTTTTCAAATCAACTAACTAACTCTTTGTTTGTTTCTTATCTTTTTCAAAACCACCTAACTACTTTTCCCTCTCTAATTTTCGAAAATTCTCCCTCTCTTTTTCAAAAAAATTCTTTTTGTTTTAAATTTTAATTTTAATTATGTTTTATCTCTAATTTTCGAAAATCACTAACCCTTTTTCAAAAATTATTTTCGAATTCTTCTCCCTCTCTTTTCTTCTTCTATTTAATTATTTAATTACTAACACTTCTCTTCACCTCTCTTCATCTACAGATCCATCCTTCTTCTTTCTTATACCCCTATCTTCTTCTACTAACATAAAGGAATCTCTATACTGTGACATAGAGGATTCCTTTTTCTTTTCTTGTTTTCTTCTCTTTCTTATGAGCAGGAACAAGGATAAAGGCACTCTTGTTGAAGCTGATCCAGAACCTGAAAGGACCCTAAAGAGAAAATTAAAAGAAGCTAAATTACAACAATCCAGAAATAACCTTTCAGAAATTTTCGAACAAGAGAAGGAGATGGCAGCCGAAAATAATAATAATAATAATGCAAGGAGAATGCTTGGTGACTTCACAAAGCCAACGTCCAAGTTTGATGGAAGAAGCATCTCCATTCCTGCCATTGGAGCCAATAACTTTGAGCTTAAGCCTCAACTAGTTGCATTAATGCAACAAAACTGCAAGTTTTATGGACTTCCATCTGAAGATCCTTATCAGTTCTTAACTGAGTTCTTGCAGGTCTGTGATACTGTAAAGACGAATGGAGTTAATCCTGAAGTCTACAGACTTATGCTTTTCCCTTTTGCTGTAAGAGATAGAGCTAGAATATGGTTGGACTCACAACCTAAGGATAGCCTGGACTCTTGGGATAAGCTGGTCACTGCCTTTCTGGAAAAATTCTTTCCTCCTCAAAAGCTGAGCAAGCTGAGAGTGGATGTTCAAACCTTCAAGCAAAAAGATGGTGAATCCCTCTATGAAGCTTGGGAAAGATACAAGCAGCTGACCAAAAGATGTCCATCTGACATGTTTTCAGAATGGACCATATTAGATATATTCTATTATGGTCTCTCTGAATTTTCGAAAATGTCACTGGATCATTCTGCAGGTGGATCTATTCACCTGAAGAAAACGCCTGAAGAGGCTCAAGAACTCATTGACATGGTTGCAAACAACCAGTTCATGTATACCTCTGAGAGGAATTCCGTGAATAATGGGATACCTCAGAAGAAAGGAGTTCTTGAAATTGATGCTCTGAATGCCATATTAGCTCAGAACAAAATGTTGACTCAACAGGTCAACATAATCTCTCAAAATCTGAATGGATTGCAACATGCATCCAACAGTACTAGAGAGGTAGCTTCTGAAGAAGCTTATGATTCTGAGAACCCTGCCATGGCAGAGGTCAATTACTTAGGTGAACCTTATGGAAACACCTATAACCCATCATGGAGAAATCATCCAAATTTCTCATGGAAGGATCAACAAAAACCTCAACAAGGTTTTAACAATGGTGGACGCAATAGGCTGAATAATAGTAAGCCATATCCATCATCTTCTCAGCAACAGACAGAGAACTCTGAACAAAATAATTCTAATTTAGCCAATATAGTCTCTGATCTGTCAAAAGCCACTTTCAGTTTCATGAATGAAACAAGATCCTCCATTAGAAATTTGGAGGCACAAGTAGGCCAGCTGAGTAAGAAAGTTATTGAAACTCCTCCCAGTATTCTCCCAAGTAATACAGAAGAGAATCCAAAAGGAGAGTGCAAAGCCATTGACTTAGTCAACATGGCCGAATGCACAAAGGAGGAGGAGGACGAAAATCCCAGTGAGGAAGACCTCCTGGGACGTCCTCCAAGCAAGAAGGAGCTTCCTAATAAGGATCCTGAGGAATCTGAGGCTCATACAGAGACCATAGAGATTCCACTAAATCTCCTTCTGCCATTCATGAGCTCTGACTATTATTCATCCTCTGAAGAGGATGAAGATGTGACTGGAGAGCAAGTTGCTCAATACTTAGGAGCTATCATGAAGCTGAATGCCAAGCTATTTGGTAATGAGACTTGGGAAAGTGAACCTCCCTTGCTCATTAGTGATTTGGATACTTGGGTTCAGGAAACTCTACCTCAAAAGAGACAAGATCCTGGCAAGTTCTTAATACCTTGCACCATTGGCACCATGAGCTTTGAAAAAGCTCTGTGTGATCTTGGGTCAGGGATAAACCTTATGCCACTCTCTGTAATGGAGAAGCTAGGAATCATTGAGGTACAACCTGCCTTGTTCTCATTACAATTGGCAGATAAATCCATGAGAGAAGCTCATGGGATAGTAGAGGACGTACTAGTAAAAGTTGAAAACTTTTACATCCCTGCTGATTTCATAATCCTAGATACTAGGAAGGAAGATGATGAATGCATCATCCTAGGAAGACCTTTCCTAGCCACAGCAGAAGCTGTGATAGATGTCAACAGAGGAGAGTTAGTCCTTCAACTGAATGGGGAATACCTTGTGTTTCAAGCACATGGCCATCCCTCTGTGACAAAAGAGAGTAAGCATGAAGAGCTTCTCTCAGTTCAAGGTCAAGAAGAGCCCACACAGTCAAACTCTAAGTTTGGTGTTCAAACCCCATATCCAAACTCTAAGTTTGGTGTTGGGACTAGACAACATTGACTTGATCACTCTGTGGCTCCATGAGAGCCACTGTCAAGCTATTGACATTAAAGAAGCGCTTGTTGGGAGGCAACCCAATTTTATTTATCTAATTTTATTTTATTTTGTTTCTTTGTTATTTTTATGTTTAATTAGGTACATGATCATGAGGAGTCACGAAAAAATCAAAAAAAATTAAAAACAGAGTCAAAAACAGAAGAAAAAAATTTTTCACCCTGGAGGACGCACGGGCCGGCGTTCAGCGCCCAGAAGATGCATCTGGCCAGCGTTCAGCGCCAGAACAGAGCATCTTCCTGGCGCTGAACGCCCAAAACAAGCAACATCCTGGCGTTAAACGCCAGGATGCGCACGCAGAGGACAA
This sequence comes from Arachis hypogaea, assembly GCF_003086295.3. Lineage (NCBI taxonomy): Eukaryota > Viridiplantae > Streptophyta > Magnoliopsida > Fabales > Fabaceae > Arachis > Arachis hypogaea. The sequence continues at coordinate 32,088,771 of NC_092037.1, forward strand.
TCTGGCGCTGAACGCCAGAAACAAGCTTGAAACTGGCGTTCAACGCCAGAATCAAGCATCACATGGGCGTTTAACGCCCAGGACATGCACCAATGGGCGTTTGAACGCCAGAATGGTGCATGTAGGCAATTTGCACGCCTATAGGGTGAAGGAATGGTATTTCTTTTCACCTCAGGACCTGTGGACCCCACAGGATTCCCACCTCAGGATCTGTGGACCCCACAGGATCCCCACCTACCTTTTCTTTTAATCCTAATCACACTCTCCTAATCCAAATCTCATTTTCAATGTCACCCTTCCCAAAAACCTTCACCAATCACATCAATTCCTCTTCCCAATTACCCCATGCACCATTCACATCAACCTCCTCTTCCCCATAAACCCCACCTACCCCCACTACATTCAAATTCAATTTCCCACCCATTCCCACCCAAATTGGCCGAAACCTAACCCTCCCCCTCCCTATAAATACCTCTCCTTTCTTCTTCATTTTCACACAACACTACCCATTCTTCTCTCATATAGCCGAACCCACTTCTCTCCCTCTCTTCCAAATTCTTCTTCTTCTTCTACTCTTCTTTTCTTTTTGCTCGAGGACGAGCAAATTTTAAGTTTGGTGTGGTAAAAAGCCTAGCTTTTTATTTTTCATTCACCATCAATGGCACCCAAGACCGGAGTTTCCTCAAGAAAAGGAAAAGGGAAGGCAAAAGCTTCCACTTCCGAATCATGGGAAAAGGAGAAATTTATCTCCAAGAGCCACCAAGACCACTTCTATGATGTTGTGGCAAAGAAGAGGGTGATCCCTGAGGTCCCCTTCAAGCTCAAAAAGAATGAGTATCCGGAAATCCGACATGAGATCCAAAGAAGAGGGTGGGAAGTCATAACCAACCCCATGCAACAAGTCGGATTACTGATGGTTCAAGAGTTCTATGCTAATGCATGGATCACGAGGAATCATGATCAAAGTATGAACCCGAATCCAAAGAACTATCTCACAATGGTTCGGGGGAAATACTTAGATTTCAGTCCGGAAAATGTGAGATTGGCGTTTCATCTACCCATGATGCAAGGTGATGAACGCCCCTACACAAGGAGGGTCAACTTCAATCAAAGGTTGGACCAAGTCCTAATGGACATTTGTGTGGAAGGCGCCCAATGGAGAGTAGACTCCAAAGGCAAACCGGTCCAACTAAGAAGACTGGACCTCAAGCCTGTAGCTAGAGGATGGCTGGAGTTCATCCAAAGATCCATCATCCCTACAAGCAACCGATCTGAAGTTACTGTGGATCGGGCAATCATGATTCATAGCATCATGATTGGAGAGGAAGTAGAGGTTCATGAAGTCATAGCCAATGAACTCTACAAAATAGCTGACAAGCCTTCATACATGGCACGGCTAGCCTTCCCCCACCTCATATGCCATTTATGCTACTCAGCTGGAGTTATCATAGATGGAGATGTCTCCATTGAAGAAGACAAACCCATCACCAAGAAGAGGATGGAGCAAACAAGGGAAGTTCCTCACGGCCCCCAAGGAGAACATGAGGAAGTTCATCAACAAATGCCTCATGGAATGCACTTTCCTCCCAACAACTATTGGGAGCAACTCAGTACCTCCTTAGAAGACTTGAGCCAAAACGTGGAACAACTAAGGGTGGAACACCATGAACACGCCCTCACTCTTCAAGAAATAAGAGAAGATCAAAGAGCCATGAGGGAAGAGCAACAAAGGCAAGGAAGGGACATAGAAGAGTTGAAGAACATCATTGGTCCTTCAAGAAGAAGACGCCACTAGAGGTGGATTCATTCCTTGTTCTTTATTTTCTTTCTGTTTTCGGTTTTTAAGTATTATGTTTGTCTATGTTTTTGTGTTTCTACTTCATGATCATTAGTGTGTAACCATGCCTTAAAGCTATGAATAAAATCCATTACTCCTTCACCTCTCTTAAAAGAAAAATGTTTTAATTCAAAAGAACAAGAAATACATAATTTTCGAAATTATTAGTGAATTTAATTTAATTATATTGATGTGGTGGCAATAATTTTTGTTTTCTGAATGAATGAATGAACAGTGCATATTTTTGATCTTGTTGTTTATGAGTGTTAAAATTGTTGGTTCTTGAAAGAATGATGAACAAAGAGAAATGTTATTGATGATCTGAAAAACATCATGAATTTGATTCTTGAAGCAAGAAAAAGCAGTGAAAAAAAAAGAAGAAAAAAAGTGGCGAAAATTTTAGCAAAGATCCAAGGCTTTGAGCATCAATGGATAGGAGGGCCCAAGGAAGTTAAATCCAGGCCTAAGCGGCTAAATCAAGCTGTCCCTAACCATGTGCTTGTGTCATGAAGGTCCAAGTGAAAAGCTTGAGACTGAATGGTTAAAGTCGTGATCCAAAGCTAAAGAGTGTGCTTAAGAGCTCTGGACACCACTAACTGGGGACTTTAGCAAAGCTGAGTCACAATCTGAAAAGGTTCACCCAGCTATGTGTCTGTGGCATTTGTGTATCCGGTGGTAATACTGGAAGACAAAGTGCTTAGGGCCACAGCCAAGACTCATAAGTAGCTGTGTTCAAGAATCAACATGCCTAACTAGGAAAGTCAATAACACTATCTGAAATTCTAAGTTCCTAGAGAAGCCAATCACTCTGAACTACAAAGGAAAAAGTGAGATGCCAAAACTGTTCAGAAGCAAAAAGCTACAAGTCCCGCTCATCTAATTAAATTAATATTCATTGATATTTTGGACTTTATAGTATATTCTCTTCTTTTTATCCTATTTGATTTTCAGTTGCTTGGGGACAAGCAACAATTTAAGTTTGGTGTTGTGATGAGCGGATAATTTATACGCTTTTTGGCATTGTTTTCATATAGTTTTTAGTAAGTTTAAGCTACTTTTAGGGATGTTTTCATTAGTTTTTATGTTAAATTCACATTTCTGGACTTTACTATGAGTTTGTGTGTTTTTCTGTGATTTCAGGTAAATTCTGACTGAAATTGAGGGATTTGAGCAAAACTCTGAAGAAGGCTGACAAAAGGACTGCTGATGCTGTTGGATTCTAACCTCCCTGCACTCGAAATGGATTTTCTGGAGCTACAGAACTCCAATTGGCGCGCTCTCAACGGCGTTGGAAAGTAGACATCCAGGGCTCTCCAGCAATATATAATAGTCCATACTTTATTCGAAGAATGACGACGTAACTTGGCGTTGAACGCCAAGTACACGCTGCTGTCTGGAGTTAAACGCCAGAAAAACGTCATGATCCGGAGTTGAACGCCCAAAACACGTCATAACTCAGAGTTCAACGCCAAGATATGCCTTAGCTCGTGGAATGATTAAGCTCAGCCCAAGCATACACCAAGTGGGCCCCGGAAGTGGATTTATGCATCAATTACTTACTCATGTAAACCCTAGTAGCTAGTCTAGTATATATAGGACATTTATCTATTGTATTAGACATCTTTGGTCTCAGTTTTATTTTATTCTTCATCTTAGGAGATCATTGATCACGTTAGAGAGGCTGGCCATTCGGCCATGCCTGAACTCTTTGCTTATGTATTTTCAACGGTGGAGTTTCTGCACACCATAGATTAAGGGTGTGGAGCTCTGCTGTACCTCAAGTATCAATGCAATTCTATCTTCTTTTATTCAAATCTCTCTTATTCTTATTCCAAGATATTCATTCGTACCCAAGAACATGATGAATGTGATGAGTCAAATTACCCTCATTATCATTCTCACTTATGAATGCGCGTGATTGACAACCATGTCCGTTCTACATGCAACAGAGCTTGAATGCGTATCTCTTAGATTCCCCAACAGAATCTTCGTGGTATAAGTTAGATAGTTGGCGGCATTTATGAGGATCCGGAAAGTCTCACCTTGTCTGTGGTATTCCGAGTAGGATCTTGGGAATCCGGAAAGTCCAACCTTGTCTGTGGTGTTCCGAGTAGGATTCCGGTAATGAATGACCGTGACGTGCTTCAAACTTTAACCTGCTGGGCGTTGGTGACAGACGCAAAAGAGGGATTCTATTCCAGTAGGAGCGGGAACCAACCGGTGATTAGCCGTACTGTGACAGAGTATGTTAGCATAGTTTTCACTGCGAGGATGGGTTGTAGCCATCAGCCATGGGTGATGCCTCCAGACTGGTTAGCTGTGCGAGTGACAGCCGCACAGGTTATTTCCCCGTGAGGAATGAAAGTAGCCACAGTTGATGGTGAACCCCTATACAAAGCTTGCCATGGAAAGGAGTAAGAAGGATTGAGTAGAAGCAGTAGGAGAGCAGGCGTGCTTGAGCCATGCAGCATCTGCATATACTTAACTGATACCTCTACTAATGAATCTGCATAAGTGTTCTATCCCTTTTATTATTCCTTTTTATTATTAATTATTCGAAAACCCATAAAACTATTTTAATCTGCCTAACTGAGATTTGCAAGGTGACCATAGCTTGCTTCATACCAACAATCTCTGTGGATTCGACCCTTACTCACGTAAGGTTTATTACTTGGACGACCCAGTACACTTGCTGGTTAGTTGAACGAGATTGTGAAGGAAATAAACAATGCCCTCAGAGCATAAATCCAATTACAAGAAAAAAGGGAATCACAATTTCGTCCACCAAGTTTTTGGCGCCGTTGCCGGGGATTGTTCGAGTATGGACAACTGACGGTTCATCTTGTTGCTCAGATTAGGTAATTTTCTTTTCAAAAATCTTTTTCAAAAATTTTCTTTTTATTTTCGTTTTTCTAAAGTATATTTTCGAAAAAAATAAAATAAAAATACAAAAAAATTAGAAAATTATAAAAATCAAAAATATTTTGTGTTTCTTGTTTGAGTCTTGTGTTAATTTTTAAGTTTGGTGTCAATTGCATGCTTTTAAAATTTTTTCTTGCATTTTTCGAAAATTTCATGCATTCATAGTGTTCTTCATGATCTTCAAGTTGTTCTTGACAAGTCTTCTTGTTTGATCTTGATGATTTCTTGTTTTGTGTCTTTTGTTGTTTTTCATGTGCATTTTTGCATTCATATTTTCCATGCATTAAAAATTTCTAAGTTTGGTGTCTTGCATGTTTTCTTTGCATCAAAAATTTTCAAAATAATGTTCTTGATGTTCATCATGATCTTCAAAGTGTTCTTGGTGTTCATCTTGACATTCATAGCATTCTTGCATGCATTCATTGTTTTGATCTAAAAATTTCATGCATTGATTATTTTTGTTGTTTTTCTTTCTCATAATTAAAATATTCAAAAATCAAAAAAATATCTTTTCCTTATTTTCCTCCAAATTTTCGAAATTTTGGGTTGACTTGGTCAAAAATTTTTAAAATTAGTTGTTTCTTACAAGTCAAGTCAAAATTTCAATTTTAAAAATCTTATCTTTTCAAAATCTTTTTCAAAAATCATATCTTTTTCATTTTTTTTATAAATTTCGAAAATTTCAAAAATCTTTTTCAAAATATTTTCAAAATCTTTTTCTTATCTTTATATCATATTTTCGAAAATTAACTAACAATTAATGTGATTGGTTCAAAAAATTTGAAGTTTGTTACTTTCTTGTTAAGAAAGGTTCAATCTTTAAATTCTAGAATCTTATCTTGTAGTTTCTTGTTAGTTAAGTAATTTTTAAAATTAAATCTTTTTCAAAATATCTTTTTCTTAAAACTCTTATTTTATCTTTTATCTTATCTTTTTCAAAATTTTATCTTTTTCAAAATTTGATTTCAAAATATCTTATCTAACTTCTTATCTTCTTATCTTTTTTTCAAAATTTGATTTCAAATCTTTTTCAAATCAACTAACTAACTCTTTGTTTGTTTCTTATCTTTTTCAAAACCACCTAACTACTTTTCCCTCTCTAATTTTCGAAAATTCTCCCTCTCTTTTTCAAAAAATTCTTTTTGTTTTAAATTTTAATTTTAATTATGTTTTATCTCTAATTTTCGAAAATCACTAACCCTTTTTCAAAAATTATTTTCGAATTCTTCTCCCTCTCTTTTCTTCTTCTATTTAATTATTTAATTACTAACACTTCTCTTCACCTCTCTTCATCTACAGATCCATCCTTCTTCTTTCTTATACCCCTATCTTCTTCTACTAACATAAAGGAATCTCTATACTGTGACATAGAGGATTCCTTTTTCTTTCTTGTTTTCTTCTCTTTCTTATGAGCAGGAACAAGGATAAAGGCACTCTTGTTGAAGCTGATCCAGAACCTGAAAGGACCCTAAAGAGAAAATTAAAAGAAGCTAAATTACAACAATCCAGAAATAACCTTTCAGAAATTTTCGAACAAGAGAAGGAGATGGCAGCCGAAAATAATAATAATAATAATGCAAGGAGAATGCTTGGTGACTTCACAAAGCCAACGTCCAAGTTTGATGGAAGAAGCATCTCCATTCCTGCCATTGGAGCCAATAACTTTGAGCTTAAGCCTCAACTAGTTGCATTAATGCAACAAAACTGCAAGTTTATGGACTTCCATCTGAAGATCCTTATCAGTTCTTAATTGAGTTCTTGCAGGTCTGTGATACTGTAAAGACGAATGGAGTTAATCCTGAAGTCTACAGACTTATGCTTTTCCCTTTTGCTGTAAGAGATAGAGCTAGAATATGGTTGGACTCACAACCTAAGGATAGCCTGGACTCTTGGGATAAGCTGGTCACTGCCTTTCTGGAAAAATTCTTTCCTCCTCAAAAGCTGAGCAAGCTGAGAGTGGATGTTCAAACCTTCAAGCAAAAAGATGGTGAATCCCTCTATGAAGCTTGGGAAAGATACAAGCAGCTGACCAAAAGATGTCCATCTGACATGTTTTCAGAATGGACCATATTAGATATATTCTATTATGGTCTCTCTGAATTTTCGAAAATGTCACTGGATCATTCTGCAGGTGGATCTATTCACCTGAAGAAAACGCCTGAAGAGGCTCAAGAACTCATTGACATGGTTGCAAACAACCAGTTCATGTATACCTCTGAGAGGAATTCCGTGAATAATGGGATACCTCAGAAGAAAGGAGTTCTTGAAATTGATGCTCTGAATGCCATATTAGCTCAGAACAAAATGTTGACTCAACAGGTCAACATAATCTCTCAAAATCTGAATGGATTGCAACATGCATCCAACAGTACTAGAGAGGTAGCTTCTGAAGAAGCTTATGATTCTGAGAACCCTGCCATGGCAGAGGTCAATTACTTAGGTGAACCTTATGGAAACACCTATAACCCATCATGGAGAAATCATCCAAATTTCTCATGGAAGGATCAACAAAAACCTCAACAAGGTTTTAACAATGGTGGACGCAATAGGCTGAATAATAGTAAGCCATATCCATCATCTTCTCAGCAACAGACAGAGAACTCTGAACAAAATAATTCTAATTTAGCCAATATAGTCTCTGATCTGTCAAAAGCCACTTTCAGTTTCATGAATGAAACAAGATCCTCCATTAGAAATTTGGAGGCACAAGTAGGCCAGCTGAGTAAGAAAGTTATTGAAACTCCTCCCAGTATTCTCCCAAGTAATACAGAAGAGAATCCAAAAGGAGAGTGCAAAGCCATTGACTTAGTCAACATGGCCGAATGCACAAAGGAGGAGGAGGACGAAAATCCCAGTGAGGAAGACCTCCTGGGACGTCCTCCAAGCAAGAAGGAGCTTCCTAATAAGGATCCTGAGGAATCTGAGGCTCATACAGAGACCATAGAGATTCCACTAAATCTCCTTCTGCCATTCATGAGCTCTGACTATTATTCATCCTCTGAAGAGGATGAAGATGTGACTGGAGAGCAAGTTGCTCAATACTTAGGAGCTATCATGAAGCTGAATGCCAAGCTATTTGGTAATGAGACTTGGGAAAGTGAACCTCCTTTGCTCATTAGTGATTTGGATACTTGGGTTCAGGAAACCCTACCTCAAAAGAGACAAGATCCTGGCAAGTTCTTAATACCTTGCACCATTGGCACCATGAGCTTTGAAAAAGCTCTGTGTGATCTTGGGTCAGGGATAAACCTTATGCCACTCTCTGTAATGGAGAAGCTAGGAATCATTGAGGTACAACCTGCCTTGTTCTCATTACAATTGGCAGATAAATCCATGAGAGAAGCTCATGGGATAGTAGAGGACGTACTAGTAAAAGTTGAAAACTTTTACATCCATGCTGATTTCATAATCCTAGATACTAGGAAGGAAGATGATGAATGCATCATCCTAGGAAGACCTTTCCTAGCCACAGCAGAAGCTGTGATAGATGTCAACAAGGAGAGTTAGTCCTTCAACTGAATGGGGAATACCTTGTGTTCAAGCACATGGCCATCCCTCTGTGACAAAAGAGAGTAAGCATGAAGAGCTTCTCTCAGTTCAAGGTCAAGAAGAGCCCACACAGTCAAACTCTAAGTTTGGTGTTCAAACCCCATATCCAAACTCTAAGTTTGGTGTTGGGACTAGACAACATTGACTTGATCACTCTGTGGCTCCATGAGAGCCACTGTCAAGCTATTGACATTAAAGAAGCGCTTGTTGGGAGGCAACCCAATTTTATTTATCTAATTTTATTTTATTTTGTTTCTTTGTTATTTTTATGTTTAATTAGGTACATGATCATGAGGAGTCACGAAAAAATCAAAAAAAATTAAAAACAGAGTCAAAAACAGAAGAAAAAAATTTTTCACCCTGGAGGACGCACGGGCCGGCGTTCAGCGCCCAGAAGATGCATCTGGCCAGCGTTCAGCGCCAGAACAGAGCATCTTCCTGGCGCTGAACGCCCAAAACAAGCAACATCCTGGCGTTAAACGCCAGGATGCGCACGCAGAGGACAATCTGGCGCTGAACGCCAGAAACAAGCTTGAAACTGGCGTTCAACGCCAGAATCAAGCATCACATGGGCGTTTAACGCCCAGGACATGCACCAATGGGCGTTTGAACGCCAGAATGGTGCATGTAGGCAATTTGCACGCCTATAGGGTGAAGGAATGGTATTTCTTTCACCTCAGGACCTGTGGACCCCACAGGATTCCACCTCAGGATCTGTGGACCCCACAGGATCCCCACCTACCTTTTCTTTTAATCCTAATCACACTCTCCTAATCCAAATCTCATTTTCAATGTCACCCTTCCCAAAAACCTTCACCAATCACATCAATTCCTCTTCCCAATTACCCCATGCACCATTCACATCAACCTCCTCTTCCCCATAAACCCCACCTACCCCCACTACATTCAAATTCAATTTCCCACCCATTCCCACCCAAATTGGCCGAAACCTAACCCTCCCCCTCCCTATAAATACCTCTCCTTTCTTCTTCATTTTCACACAACACTACCCATTCTTCTCTCATATAGCCGAACCCACTTCTCTCCCTCTCTTCCAAATTCTTCTTCTTCTTCTACTCTTCTTTTCTTTTTGCTCGAGGACGAGCAAATTTTAAGTTTGGTGTGGTAAAAAGCCTAGCTTTTTATTTTTCATTCACCATCAATGGCACCCAAGACCGGAGTTTCCTCAAGAAAAGGAAAAGGGAAGGCAAAAGCTTCCACTTCCGAATCATGGGAAAAGGAGAAATTTATCTCCAAGAGCCACCAAGACCACTTCTATGATGTTGTGGCAAAGAAGAGGGTGATCCCTGAGGTCCCTTCAAGCTCAAAAAGAATGAGTATCCGGAAATCCGACATGAGATCCAAAGAAGAGGGTGGGAAGTCATAACCAACCCCATGCAACAAGTCGGATTACTGATGGTTCAAGAGTTCTATGCTAATGCATGGATCACGAGGAATCATGATCAAAGTATGAACCCGAATCCAAAGAACTATCTCACAATGGTTCGGGGAAATACTTAGATTTCAGTCCGGAAAATGTGAGATTGGCGTTTCATCTACCCATGATGCAAGGTGATGAACGCCCCTACACAAGGAGGGTCAACTTCAATCAAAGGTTGGACCAAGTCCTAATGGACATTTGTGTGGAAGGCGCCCAATGGAGAGTAGACTCCAAAGGCAAACCGGTCCAACTAAGAAGACTGGACCTCAAGCCTGTAGCTAGAGGATGGCTGGAGTTCATCCAAAGATCCATCATCCCTACAAGCAACCGATCTGAAGTTACTGTGGATCGGGCAATCATGATTCATAGCATCATGATTGGAGAGGAAGTAGAGGTTCATGAAGTCATAGCCAATGAACTCTACAAAATAGCTGACAAGCCTTCATACATGGCACGGCTAGCCTTCCCCCACCTCATATGCCATTTATGCTACTCAGCTGGAGTTATCATAGATGGAGATGTCTCCATTGAAGAAGACAAACCCATCACCAAGAAGAGGATGGAGCAAACAAGGGAAGTTCCTCACGGCCCCCAAGGAGAACATGAGGAAGTTCATCAACAAATGCCTCATGGAATGCACTTTCCTCCCAACAACTATTGGGAGCAACTCAGTACCTCCTTAGAAGACTTGAGCCAAAACGTGGAACAACTAAGGGTGGAACACCATGAACACGCCCTCACTCTTCAAGAAATAAGAGAAGATCAAAGAGCCATGAGGGAAGAGCAACAAAGGCAAGGAAGGGACATAGAAGAGTTGAAGAACATCATTGGTCCTTCAAGAAGAAGACGCCACTAGAGGTGGATTCATTCCTTGTTCTTTATTTTCTTTCTGTTTTCGGTTTTTTAAGTATTATGTTTGTCTATGTTTTTGTGTTTCTACTTCATGATCATTAGTGTGTAACCATGCCTTAAAGCTATGAATAAAATCCATTAGTCCTTCACCTCTCTTAAAAGAAAAATGTTTTAATTCAAAAGAACAAGAATACATAATTTTCGAAATTATTAGTGAATTTAATTTAATTATATTGATGTGGTGGCAATAATTTTTGTTTTCTGAATGAATGAATGAACAGTGCATATTTTTGATCTTGTTGTTTATGAGTGTTAAAATTGTTGGTTCTTGAAAGAATGATGAACAAAGAGAAATGTTATTGATGATCTGAAAAACATCATGAATTTGATTCTTGAAGCAAGAAAAAGCAGTGAAAAAAAAAGAAGAAAAAAAGTGGCGAAAATTTTAGCAAAGATCCAAGGCTTTGAGCATCAATGGATAGGAGGGCCCAAGGAAGTTAAATCCAAGCCTAAGCGGCTAAATCAAGCTGTCCCTAACCATGTGCTTGTGTCATGAAGGTCCAAGTGAAAAGCTTGAGACTGAATGGTTAAAGTCGTGATCCAAAGCTAAAGAGTGTGCTTAAGAGCTCTGGACACCACTAACTGGGGACTTTAGCAAAGCTGAGTCACAATCTGAAAAGGTTCACCCAGCTATGTGTCTGTGGCATTTGTGTATCCGGTGGTAATACTGGAAGACAAAGTGCTTAGGGCCACAGCCAAGACTCATAAGTAGCTGTGTTCAAGAATCAACATGCCTAACTAGGAAAGTCAATAACACTATCTGAAATTCTAAGTTCCTAGAGAAGCCAATCACTCTGAACTACAAAGGAAAAAGTGAGATGCCAAAACTGTTCAGAAGCAAAAAGCTACAAGTCCCGCTCATCTAATTAAATTAATATTCATTGATATTTTGGACTTTATAGTATATTCTCTTCTTTTTATCCTATTTGATTTTCAGTTGCTTGGGGACAAGCAACAATTTAAGTTTGGTGTTGTGATGAGCGGATAATTTATACGCTTTTTGGCATTGTTTCATATAGTTTTTAGTAAGTTTAAGCTACTTTTAGGGATGTTTTCATTAGTTTTTATGTTAAATTCACATTTCTGGACTTTACTATGAGTTGTGTGTTTTTCTGTGATTTCAGGTAAATTCTGACTGAAATTGAGGGATTTGAGCAAACTCTGAAGAAGGCTGACAAAAGGACTGCTGATGCTGTTGGATTCTGACCTCCCTGCACTCGAATGGATTTTCTGGAGCTACAGAACTCCAATTGGCGCGCTCTCAACGGCGTTGGAAAGTAGACATCCAGGGCTCTCCAGCAATATATAATAGTCCATACTTTATTCGAAGAATGACGACGTAACTTGGCGTTGAACGCCAAGTACACGCTGCTGTCTGGAGTTAAACGCCAGAAAAACGTCATGATCCGGAGTTGAACGCCCAAACACGTCATAACTCAGAGTTCAACGCCAAGATATGCCTTAGCTCGTGGAATGATTAAGCTCAGCCCAAGCATACACCAAGTGGGCCCCGGAAGTGGATTTATGCATCAATTACTTACTCATGTAAACCCTAGTAGCTAGTCTAGTATATATAGGACATTTATCTATTGTATTAGACATCTTTGGTCTCAGTTTTGTTTTATTCTTCATCTTAGGAGATCATTGATCACGTTAGAGAGGCTGGCCATTCGGCCATGCCTGAACTCTTTGCTTATGTATTTTCAACGGTGGAGTTTTCTGCACACCATAGATTAAGGGTGTGGAGCTCTGTGTACTCAGTATCAATGCAATTCTATCTTCTTTTATTCAAATCTCTCTTATTCTTATTCCAAGATATTCATTCGTACCCAAGAACATGATGAATGTGATGAGTCAATTACCCTCATTATCATTCTCACTTATGAATGCGCGTGATTGACAACCATGTCCGTTCTACATGCAACAGAGCTTGAATGCGTATCTCTTAGATTCCCAACAGAATCTTCGTGGTATAAGTTAGATAGTTGGCGGCATTTATGAGGATCCGGAAAGTCTCACCTTGTCTGTGGTATTCCGAGTAGGATCTTGGGAATCCGGAAAGTCCAACCTTGTCTGTGGTGTTCCGAGTAGGATTCGGTAATGAATGACCGTGACGTGCTTCAAACTTTAACCTGCTGGGAGTTGGTGACAGACACAAAAGAGGGATTCTATTCCAGTAGGAGCGGGAACCAACCGGTGATTAGCCGTACTGTGACAGAGTATGTTAGCATAGTTTTCACTGCGAGGATGGGTTGTAGCCATCAGCCATGGTGATGCCTCCAGACTGGTTAGCTGTGCGAGTGACAGCCGCACAGGTTATTTCCCCGTGAGGAATGAAAGTAGCCACAGTTGATGGTGAACCCCTATACAAAGCTTGCCATGGAAGGAGTAAGAAGGATTGAGTAGAAGCAGTAGGAGAGCAGGCGTGCTTGAGCCATGCAGCATCTGCATATACTTAACTGATACCTCTACTAATGAATCTGCATAATGTTCTATCCTTTTATTATTCTTTTTATTATTAATTATTCGAAACCCAATAAAACCTATTTTAATCTGCCAACTGGAATTTCAAGTGACCATACTGCTTTAATTAAAACAATCCTCCCTTAAATCCTAATTCCCTCAAA